>NW_022631044.1:5895345-6030851 GCF_010015895.1 Lontra canadensis
CATCTTTTCATGGGGGAATTAGCAGAGTTTTCAGGAAACAATACGAGCCACCACTCTTTTCAATTGCAAGGGGGGGAAATTTGGCGTAGAGAGCAAGATGTTCATAAGGGCATCTGTTACCTCTCCTAATTAGTGACATTTCAATCTTATGTTCTCTGACTTCTTTTTTACAGTTTTTATCAAAACCTTCCCTACCTCTTGCAAACCTAATTCTATTTTAATGCCCACTATTAAGATAATGAACTGGGATGGCAGCACACCATCAAATGAGAGAATGTCTGGAGTTTATCACCACTAACTCACACTGCTGGGGACTTCAGAGAAACACATTCCTTGTAGAGATTTCTTGGGGTGGCTTTTTTTTTCCCTTTGGCTCTTTATGCAAAGTCTAAGGTCAAGGCAAGGTCACAGCTATACAGTAATTGAACTTATAATATTGCTTTCTCCAGCTAGTCCTGAAAATTTATCATAAACATCTAATTAAGTCATTTAAGTGTCTTAATAGGCTTATTTTTTAAAATTTTTGAAGGCTCTCAAAAAGTGGCTAGCCACTGAACTTTTTTTTAAGTGGTTAGTACAAGCCCTACAAAATCAAGCTTGTGAAATTTCTAACTCTTAAGATCCATTTGTATTGTGTAATGCTAAGAATTACATGTCAAATACAGAAAGTGAGTAGAACATATTAGATTCTGAAAAAGTAAAGTGCTTTTAGTTATCAACTCAGATTTGAATAGATAGAACATGAGCAGCACATAAAAAAATACAATGAAAAGTTTAATAATGATTAAAGGGCCCACAGTCCATTATGCATTCTAGTTTGTATGTCTGTCCATTCAGGAAGGAAAATAGTTTTTTTAAAAAATCACTAAACAGAGAGGGACAGGTTTTTAAAATAAAAATACATGCTTCAGGGATGCCTGGGTGGCTCAGTTGGGTTAAGCCTCTGCCTTCAGCCCAGGTCATGATCTCAGGGACCTGGGATCGAGACCTGCATCGGGCTCTCTGCTCAGTGGGAAGCCTGCTTCCCCCGCCTCTGTGCCTGCCTCTCTGCCTACTTGTGATCTCTTTCTCTCTCTCTGTCAAATAAATAAATAAAATCTTGAAAAAAAAATACATGCTTCACAACATTTTAAGAATCTCAATATCCTATATCCTTAAGTTTTTATTATCCAAAGAGTAATTAAAGTCAATAATGAAAATGGAATCTAACTAAAAGGGCACCATTAGTGCTAACTCTTATTGGCAATGTATATTCTAACAGTTCTTGTATATGAAGTCCCCGAACTGGCTAATAAAAATATTTAAAACATAGATCTACAACAAATTGTGTTGCAAATCAGGTTATCATTATCTTGTATAAACCATGAAAATTGGAATCATGTGAGCAGAAGGTTAGATTAATTCTCCATTCTCATTATAAGCACAGGTGTAGCACAAACACCATGTGAAATAACCAATTAAAATGAAAAAAAAATCTGCTTTTTCATTAGCTGCCTTCACTGCATGACCAATTAGAAAATTATTTAATATTAATATTCCACATATACCAAAAGTAATTTTCATAGTAACTAACATAGGTAAAAGAGCAAAAAACCAGCTCTTTATCTATGGTACTGTTTATCGTCTGCAGGCTTTTAGAGGAAAGGAACTCTGGTAACATTTTTTTAAAGTCCCTTTAAAAACACATTATTTTGTGGGTATGATTTATACTATTCATCTAAAAATAGGAAGGACATTTTTTAACAGACGAGAAGCCGAGGCCCAGAGAAATTAAGTGACTTATTTGAGGTCGCATGTAACTCAAGGGATGTTAATAACTTGCTGAATAACACACGGCTGGCAAATGGTAGTGAACACCCCTTCCCCCAACATCCTGACAAGAGCGTGGCCATTACTGTGTCACCCATCTAGAATATTCTGAACGAAATAGATATCCAAGAATGAGCTGGTTTTGAGCCAGTCACCACTGGCAACAACCCTACTGTTGAGTCTGGAAATAAGCATGACTGAACACTTTGTAGACTGGGAATTTTGATGACTGTACTGTTCGTGCATATGGACAAAGATAAGGCTGAGCATCAGAAGATTCAGTGACTTATCTGTATTCCAAAGCTTGCTTCCTTCACACTCATACTTTCAGATTTCCAAAGACCAGCTCATAATAACCAACTCAGGCTTGAATCTATGACTATTAAACCCAAGGAATCATAGAAAAATTAAACCTCAGGTTTGAAAAGGGCTTTCCCTGTCACCTGGGTTGGTCACTGACATGAATCATCTCTCTGATATCCCCGCCAAATAGATAGGTAGCCTCTGCTGGATTGTTTCTAATAAAGCACTTGCTACCTCACCTGAAAGTGCACTCCAGCTACAGAAGGTGACTATGAGAAGGTTCTGCATTACTCAATCTGAAATCCTTTCACCAGGACAACTCCTTGGGGGAATTTAAACAATTCTAATTTCACTTCTTCAGGATGGCCTTCAAATATTTAAACTATAGCCATCATGCATCATGTGCCATAGGCTTCTCCCCAGGTTAAACATGCATGATTCCTTTTCTTGCTTGTTTGTTTTGAGAGAGAGAGAGAGAGAGAGCACAGAGCAGAGGGGAAGAGGGAGAAGGAGAGAGAATCTTATGCCGGTTCCATGCCCAGCACAAAGCCCAATGCGGGCTCCATCTCACCACCCTGAGATCATGACCTGAGCCAAAGTCAGGAGTCAGATTCTTAAGCAATTGAGCCACCCAGGCACCGCTAACATCCATGATTCTTAACATGTTCCTTCTATAATGAAAGTCCTTCTTGGGTTTTGAGTCTACTCACCACTTGGGCCATACCCACTGCTCAGTATATTGAGAGGTTTGTCTGTGTGCCTCTAAAGGTCTTCAGAGGACATCATTAAAAGCAATTAGTCCACA
The DNA here is from genome assembly GCF_010015895.1 of Lontra canadensis. Classification (NCBI taxonomy): domain Eukaryota; kingdom Metazoa; phylum Chordata; class Mammalia; order Carnivora; family Mustelidae; genus Lontra; species Lontra canadensis. The sequence goes on from NW_022631044.1 coordinate 5,898,263, forward strand.
CTTGCTCTGGTCCCCATGTAGAGAGTGAATACCTCATCACAGCCTTTTAGCTAAGGGGCCTCAGGTACCAGGTGCTACTTTCTTCCCTTTTGGTGGCAATTGCAATTTGTTGCTATTGACAACACAGACGTAGGCTACCTATAGGATATGTAGATACAAAGGTGAGAATCCATGCATTTAATAAAATAAAAATTTAAAAAGCTGAAAATCTCAGAACCCCTCATCACTTTGTCCAAACTGACCACATTAGTAATATGCTGAGAACTTCTCACTTTTGAAAGCGAATTTAAAACAATTGCTGAATATAATGAATATTATCAATACATATAGCACAGAGTAAACTCTCAGAATCTTATTGGATTATGCTTCCTATACTTACATAAAACACTGATAATATTATCTAGGGTCATGGCAGACATCTTTATCTGCAAGTAACTAAGTAAATGGCAAAAGATTTTATATTTTGAAACAATGTCATCTCTTCGATTTTAAAACCATCTCAACATTTGGTTCTACTTAGTGTATTTTATCCTAGACTGTCTTCTATATACTCTCTTTGGAATTATGCTACATACAGCAAAGCCATGTGTTTAGATGGCTTCGGGGTGAATTCGGATACAAAAACATTTTCCTTCTGGGCAAAGTAATAAAATGACATTCTTGCTCCTCCCACTATAAGTCAAACAGAGGTCAGTTCCCCCATCCCTGTATCTGTTTAAATAAACTGGTCCAGCTGTTTGTTTCTAAAATGCCCTTTGACCTTGCATCTCATCCTCCCTGCTTTTGTGACAGAATCCTTTACTTTCCATTGTGGAAGATTCTAGATTATCAAGAATTTTCTAAACGCTGAATCAAAAAAAAAAGGACCTTTAGGTTTTTAATGTAAACTTACATGAACATATTCCCTTCTTAAAACACTCATTTCGAGAAGCATCAGTAAAACAGTTATTTTAAGCTCATATGTGGTGTGTGTGTTCAAATATATATCTATATTTATGTGTGAATACATAAATATATATTAGAACTTTAACATAAGAAGAAACAATGTTTTTGAAGAGAAAAGAAAACGAGAATGATAAAATTCCAATCCAAATGTCCAATTAAAAAAAATCTATTCTCCAACAACCACAAAACAGTTTAAGACAAAATATATCCATGAAATATACACAACCTTTAGTCTTTCCCATATTAATAAGCCCTCTTTAAAAAGCCTGTTAGTTTAAAGTTGTAAGAGGAGAGTTTATTTATTTTTTTTTTTAACAATTGATGTCCAAACATTACAGGCCTTGAAACTTAGATGTACACTGTCAGATATACAATGTATTTTAGTTGGGTGTAAGGTTGGGAAACATCCTGTTGCCTTTCCATATTATATCCCAAACATCAACATATATATATTTTTTTATAAATCCTATTTTGCTTTGAAAACAATGTTCTTTTGTGAAGTACTTTTTTAGAACCGGACACCCTGTAGGTGGTAAAAGACTGAATTAGGGAAAGAATTCTTATCTTTCCTTTTTTCATTGCATCATGGATTAGAATTTCTTCCGTGACCAAACTATTCCCTTTCTTAAAAGAAGGCGTTTTACCAAGGATGGCAAGAAAATGGATTGGCCTTATAGCTTTGCTCCATGTCAACATAAACAGTTTTTACCCAGTTATTTGTTTAGGACTAGAGCCATACTAAGAGGAAGTGGGAGGTTGAAAGGGGTGCAAAATCTTAAAAATTCTGAGACATAGGATCATCTCAAAATTGAATTTCTTTCATTTTTAAAATAGGAACCAGACAAGGAGAATGGGAGATGAATCCTGAGTTATGCTAAAAAGAAATACAGGAAGTTTTTCTTCATTCTTTCTTCTCCTTGCCCCCAACCTGCTTATTTATCATCATACTTTAAAGTTTTGTGTTTTGGTTTTGTTTTGTTTTCCATTCTGCTAATTCTACCTGTCTTTTTTCATTCAGCATCTTTAGATACCTGAATAGTTTTCTGACTAAGATCTGGTAGAACAGCGTTCTGAAGTTGACCTTTGCCCTTTAGCTTATCCTCCACTCCATGCCCTGGTTCCTTCCCACAAAACTGGATGGCTAAGTTTAGTTTCCTCTTTGTGAGAACCAGGAAGGATGGCGAGATCACAGTGGGCATCCACTAGAACCAAACACAGGGTACATTTTCCCAGTACCACAGACAACATTTTCCACATAGTCTTGCCCTTTTCCTTTACTCTTATTCCCTTTGTCTTCCTTGTAAGTTCTCTGTAATGCTAACAATGCTAAAGAAAAATAACATGCTCCCCTTCAGAAAGAGTATTTTCACCTTTACTCAACGAATTCTCTTCCTCAGTGTTTACCACCTACTAGTTTACTGATGACTGAGGGCAGCCCACCGTGTGACTTTAGCACGCCACAGCCAACTCAGTGAGCCAAGAAAACCAAAACGCCATTGTTTCTAAATGACAGGACTCTCAGTCATCCCCATAGTGTCTCTTGCCAACCAGGCTTAGTGAATAGTCAGCATGAAGGTGGCTACCTATTTAAGTATGGAGAAAGATCATTTTACGATACCCTCCTATGCCCAAAGAGCTAAAATTATCAACTTGCTATTAAACAGAAGATTTCATTAAATAGCAAGATATGTTAGTAAAGACACCTTCTATATTTATACTATTCGTTAAAGTATTAATTTAGTCATCTTTAATTAATATTTAGGTATTAGGAATACCTATGTACACACTTAGTAAAAATTTATACCATGCATTCTTAAGAATACCAGTGATTTCTACATGCACTATCCCTTATCAATTAAAAATAAATAGAAAATAAGTATAATATTTAATCTATACATACTTAATTTAGGTATTCTCTATAAATATTTTAATAAAATTAAGAATAGTGAAAATTTTTTGAATATAAAATTTCACACTGGAAGCTAGTTGCCAAACTCCAGAATTTTATTCTTTTTCTTCTTATTCTATTCCATGAATTTCCTTCCTAGTATTTCTTTCAACTTTATCACAATAATTTAAATAAAACTACATATACTGTGTGTTTTATATTTTTAAAGTCAGCATTTCCTAATAACTTGAAGTCCTGTTTTATAAACAAACCCTGCAGGGAATGAGTTCTAGCTATCTCTCAAATAACTCTTTGTTCTTTCAAACAAAATTCTACTTCAAAATCTTTTGTTGGATTTCTTCATTTCAGATTTACATTTACTTATTGAATTTAATGATCCGTAACTGGCAGTCTTCAGGGTCCAAGCCTTACACACTCCTTTTCTTTGTGAAATATAATTTCTTAAAACACAATTTTAAGACACTCAAGAAAGTTGACTCAATCTCAAGTCAAACCTTATGAAATCATGTTTCTGGCACCCTTTTCCAGTTTCCCAACCTCCTCCGGATCCAACAGTTCCAGGACTGCAATCCATCATCTGTGTGTCTGAGGGTGGGAGAGGGGAGGACAGGAGGGGAGAAGGGAGCACATGTTCTGTTCTCCACCCCTTCTAGAAACAGATTATTGAAATTTCCTCCAATCACAATAAGCCCATCAATCAGCAGTCTGAGGAGAGTCCCTTTCTCTAGCAGAGACGGGGGTATTTGTGAAACTACTCTAGAAAGAGTTGAAGTTGTCTCAGACCACTGAGGAAGTTAATCACATATAAAATTTTCTTCAAAGCAACTAGTGAAAAAAATCACTAATTATCTGAAAATTATAATGCAAAGTAATAACAAACCCATGTATTAAGTGTTGAAATTACTTTCAAATACTTCATCACTTCATTATATATTAATGGGAAGTTTTCATTGAAAGCGAATTATAAAATGATTTTTTATTCTAAAAAAATATAAGTTGGGACACCTGGGTGGCTCAGTCGTTAAGCATCTGCCTTTGGCTCGGGTCATGATCTCAGGGTCCTAGGATCGAGTCCCACATCAGGCTCTCTGCTCAGCGGGAAGCTTGCTTCTCCCTCTCCTACTCCCCCTGCTTGTGTTCCCTCTCTCACTGTGTCGCTCTCTGTCAAATAAATAAATACAATATTTTTTTAAAAATAGAAAAATATAAGTTTGCTATATCTTTAGTCTGACTTGAATTTAAAGTGGGGAGGGGGTACTCCTTTAGTGGCTGATCTCTATTTCTTCTGCTACTAACCATGACTTTCTAGATCACTAAAGCACTAGGCTCCAAACCCAGTAGAATAAATTATGGGACTATCTTGCCAGAACTAGCATAAGAAATGCCCAACAGTTAAAAATATTTTAAGTATCCCTTGATATAAAGCATATTAATAAAATGGTAGTTATGTAGTATTTACTTAAATGTGACAATTTGCCAAATTTGAGTTCCTATAACTGCACAAATATAAGACAAATGGTGGCTTGCTTAAGGGATATGGAATTAAAATGATTATTGGCACAATGAACAAGCATTAGGGAAATCTAGGATAACAAAACCTCTTACATTATTGAAAAAGCTAAAGTAGGTATAATAGTACCTTCAATGAATAGATGGGTGTCTCTTTGGTTTAAGATGAACAATTTTGGGGGTAAATTCTAACTTTTCCATATTCACAAAAAGTAAATAAAATTGCATCTAACTAGGCATCCCTTGAACATTATAGAATAAATATGTTTACTTAAAATGGTTCTTAATGTTCTGCCAATTTCCATTATAAACAGGATGACCACACAATGTATCGTTTAAGACTGGACACTTTTAAGAGTAAATGGACACTATTAATAATTATGCTGGACAACAGGCATAAACCATGAATATGTCAGGCAGTTGGGGTGTACAGACCCTCTAAGGATCAAATATGCACTTTTTTTTTCCATGTAAAACTTCCCCCACGTGATTGGAATTGCAACCCTCTTGTCTGAGAATGGCGACCAGCCCTGGCATGCGTAAGGTGTCATAGAATCCCAGTACCCTTTATGGAGTGTCTCTGAGCTCCTTCCTTCTGGAGGATCACTTCTTTAGTGACCTCAGCTCCCCAAGCCACACTAGCCAAAAATGTCCCAGCCTTGGAGTCTCCACTCTAAGGGAGTGCCAAGGAAGGAGATCTGAAAATTTAGCTTGATTTCCGCTTTCACCTGGTCACAGGTTAGACTGCAGAATGGCACAATGAAGCTTGACTCGAATAGAGGCCTGTCTCTATCCCTTAGAACGTTCACTGTAACTTCTGTTTCAATTCATAAAGTTTGAAACCAGAGTTCTATGTAATGGATATCAAAATGTAATCCACAGACCTTAAATGCAAAGGGAACCAATTATACCAATTATACTTAAAGGCGAAAATCTCTCAGTTGAGGTATATGACAAGATTTTTCAAATGAAGGCAGTAAACTAATAAAATGATCTCCTCTTGGAACTTGTCAAATCTTGGGGAAATGCTTATGGTCGTCTAAGTCACACTGAGGAAATCTGGAGACTGGGTGTTTCACTTGAGTGGCTATCCTTTTCTTTTCTTTTTTTTTTTTTTTAAGATTATTTATTTATTTATTTGACAGACAGAGATCACAAGTAGACAGAGAGGCAGGCAGAGAGAGAGGAAAGGAAGCAGGCTCCCTCCTGAGCAGAGAGCCTGATGTGGGGCTCGATCCCAGGACCCTGGGATCACGACCTGAGCCGAAGGCAGAGGCTTTAACCCACTGAGCCACCCAGGCGCCCTGGCTATCCTTTTCTTTGAACAATATCACTCATCACAATTATAGTCAAAACACTGGCCAAGAACAGGGAGAGTAAGAGTGGCATCTAGGGAGAAGGGTGTGAGAATTGAGTGGGAAAACTGCGGCTTGCTTCTCTGAGATCATACTAGTGTTGAGGTGCTGAAACCATGATGACCACATGAGTTAATGTCTATGAAAAGAGCCTTGCAAATTTAAAACCAAAGACAAGGGTCTGTTGAGATACTGTCATTATGATTCTTAAAAAATACCTAATGGTACAAACACACACACACACACGAACGCTTATGGCCGCAAAAGGTGGGCACAGCCCAAATGCCCAGCAACTGATGAATGGATAAACAAAATGCGGTCTGTCCAAAGGAACATTCTTCAGCCATAAAGAGGAATGTAGTATTGCTATCTGCTACATTCATGAACCTTGAAAGCAATATGCTAAGTGAAAGCTTAAGCCAGTCCCAAAAGGCCACATGTTTACAGTGATCGCCTTTATGGGTAATGTCTGAATCGGCAGAGCTACAGAGACAGAGAGTGGGGGATGGAACTATGGGAGGAGTAACAGCTAAAAGGCAAAATGTTTCTTTAGGTATATAACATATATATATTAAAGATTTTTTTTGAGAGAGAAAGTGGGGGGAGGGGCAGTGGAAGAGAATGGGAGGGGGAGAGAATCTTGGGCAGACACCCCGCTAAGCGAGGAGCCTGATATAGGGGCTTGATCTCTCCACCCCGAGATCATGATCTGAGCCAAAATCAAAAGTCAGATGCTTAACCATCTGAGCCACTGAGGTGCCCCTACAGGGTTTCTTTCTCAGATGATAAAAATGTTCTAAAAGTGACTATGGTGCTGGTCGCACAGTATCTGTGAATATACTAAAAACCACTGAACTGTACACTTTAAATGGGCGAATTTCATGGTATGTGAATTATATCTCAATAAATCTGTTAATAATAAATGCGTAAGGGAAGCACAGAAGAGGTGCTGAACAAGGAGCCAGGCCCATCCTTGCCTCTCATTAGCAGCATAACATTATAAAGCCCTGAGCCCCATCTGTCAAATGGTACATTTAAATCCCATCCAGGACTTGGGCTCTGACATTCTACAGCGTGATGTTCCTAAAATTTTAATCCGTGCTCCTTTGTGATGAACTTCAAAATCTCATAGCCCTGTGTGATTTGGAATCTTAAAAGAAAGAGCATGACTAAAATCACAAGTTAATTCGCAACAGGCTTTTTTATACTACATTCACTCAAAATGATTCTGATATGCCTTTTCTGGCCCCCAGTCCCTCTCAGCCCCCACTGGGCCCCAAGGATGGGAATCTCTGCCATAACCTATTGTACTTTCCTATCTGCAAACAGGACTGCCAGGTGACCAGCCATGGGAGCTGAGATCTGACATCTTTGGACATGTAGGATTCTTTCCATTAGCTTTTTCAACATCCCCTCCTCCCGGCCCTTTCCAAGTACATATGAACTCTGACCCAAACTAGGGATCAAATAAAGTCAACCACAGCAGATGTTCAAGAGATATAGGCCAACAAACCCTGCAAGTGGACAACAACTCTCAAAACGACAGATTTACATTCAAATCAGCATTCTAGGGTAGAAAGTACCAGAAAACATAAATATACATATTTTTAATCATTGTGCATTTAACTTCCATCCCAAGGCAATATACGATTCTTAAAATAGAGCGATGTTATCAATAGTAAGCCACATCTCCCCAATGACAGGAAATTCATTTTTGAGCTAAATCACATTTAGAACCCAAGACTGATAATCCCCATTGGCCTGAAAAATTTGCGTTCGGGAAAGCAAATGTTTTTTTCCCTTCTTCAATGATCAGATCTAATCTTGTGAGGCATTAGGTCCTTTAGTCACATTGGTTAAGAGGGTAAAGAGGAAAAGAAGAGCTCTCAAGAATGGCAACAGATTAAGGTTTTTTTGTTTATTTGTTATTGTTCAGGTGTCAAGAGCCAGATAGCATTCATTATTTCCCATGCTAATGGGTCGGGCTTAAAAGCTTCATAAGAATGGAAATAAAAAGGAAAATATCAATGACTACACGGGGCCATGAAAGGGAGAGCCCTCTTTCGCCAAAGATACAAGCATCCGTGCTGTTGGAGGTCACTGTTGGTTGGCTGGTTGGTTTTTTAATGTTCCCTTTCCCCTTAAAAATTAAGAAAGAAGCAACACAAAAACGTAGGCATCCACGCAAAACTCTGGGTGTATTCACACACTGGAGCGATGTGGGCCGTATCCAAGAGGACGTTTACCCTCAGAAACGTTTCCTCCCCTGCACCCCCCAACCCTGGCTTCACTCCATTTTTGAGAAAATCATTTATTCAACAAGGAGCCAACATTTGCCCCATTTTTTAAAATATTTCAGGCGGATTTTTTAACCACTCAGAAACGTTGTTTGTTTTAGGTGGGTTCAGCCTGAAGCAAGATGGTGAGGTAAGAGAGGAGAGGGGTCTCTGTGGGCACAGCTCGGTGGGGCTTTGGCGCTCACTGGTTAATCACCCAGCACCAGCCTCAGTAACTGTTGACACAAAATAGGTGGAGATCAGGTCTGTGCAAGCAGAAAATACCAGAAAGGCAAACTGTATGTAAACACACTTAAGACAGATTTGACAAGAATAGACCTAAACCTGACTTGCTAGGAAACTCCGAATGTCTAAGGCTTCAGGGTCCCTCTCAGCTGAGGCCCTTTCCCCTTACAGAGTTGCCTTTGAGAAGATAAAGAGCAACATTTGAAACACTGAAACAAGCTTACAGAAGTCAGCTGAGACGTTTGTCCCCTTGATTCACATAGTGTGAGTTTCCAATCTGTTCCTACATGTAGGATTTATGTCATGTAATACCGTTCTTCCGTGCATACTTGGAGCAGAGCCAAATGGGGGGCCGGGCAGGGGGGCACCAGGCACATACAGCCACAACTCAAAAAGTTATTTCTCCTGACCTATAAAACTCATACAAAGAAGCAAATGGATAATGCTTAAACAGTCTTTTAATCTTATCTAACTGACACCTGACAACCCATTACTTATAGATTATTAATGCACCCACTAAAAAGTTTGTCATGTACAAAATTACCAGAGAAAAAGATTGAACGCCTGAGGAAAAAACAAATTTTGCTGTACAATAACTTCAAAAATTTCAAGCCTATTATCTGTCATGCCCTTCACAGACTCATAGCACACTGCTAAAAACAACTGATTTATCTTTATTATGAATCCTAAAATGACAGCACACATGTTTTTCATGTCGTGTGATAATGTTTAATTTCATCCAGTTTTTACTTTACAGTGCTTGATTTGCTTATTTAAGATGAAGGAAAGTAGCAACTTTTTAAAATTAATTTCCCCGTTTGTCTCTCTATCAGAGGACCTGGGTTTTTTCCCACTCCTGGTGTAAAGCTGGGATCGGAGGCAGGTTCAGAGCAATCGCCTTACTTCTCTTCAGTCCGCAGTGATCACACCGTCTAGAACAGGAGAGCTGGAAGAGGTGCGAAGTCCCAGCAATGGGTCGTCCCTGTTCATTTCAGGAGCTGCTGCCCATGGAGACAGAATGACTCTACCGAGGACACAGGTCTAACTGGTGAGGAGTGGAGAAGACAGCTGAAACGTTTGGGCTCAACGTGTTCTCTCTCTTGCCTATTGCCTCCCTCACTGGCCCTGTGTAAACTGTATGTTGTCAGGAGGCTCACAGGAGAGTGGGCTCCTTAGCCACCTGTGGGTGCCAGCTCTTCTCCCTTGACCCGTTAGCCTCTCAGCCCCCTCACTCCCCACGCTATCTGCAGGTGAGTGCGAATCCTGTCCTGCCAGCGTGCATGACACAAAGGGAGTTGCTTCCACTTCTCTGACCAGACCATTGTGCCAAGACACTGAAAGCAACAAATCTAGCTTGATTAGGACTCGAAACAAGTCCTGCATTCAGGACTTGTTCAAAGTCAACCACGAACCACTGGTTTCACAGCCTTGAAAGGGATCACGGACATTCAGAAACGCCGGGCTCCGCTGGGCTCCCGCTGGATACCTCGGCCTCCCTACTCGCTCTGCCCTGGGCCTCACTTGAACCCCAGCCCCACGGGATCCTGAAGTACTTGCCCAGATCAACAACCCCCGCCCCCCAACTTCGGGCATCACACTCCTGTGTTGTCCTGGAAAACTCAGAAACTGTCTTTGCGGGCTGGAGGAGAAACAGCAGTAATACTGAACGGTATTTGGACTTTCGAATCCACCTTCCTTCGTCCCACATCTTTCTATTTCTTTTCTCAGGGAGACTTAGGGCCCCATGGTGGAAGGGGCAGGGTTTTCTGACCTGCGCAGTGGCCTGACACCAAGTCCTCTGGGACCCCTTTCTGCCTTTCGTGGGATTCATGGCGTGATTTCACACATGGCGGTGGGGTGGGGGGAGCTCTGAGTAAACTCATGGTGTCAAACTTACAACAAAGTATACTTAACAGACTGCAGAGTCATTTTCAAAGAGGACTGTTTGCTGGAAATTTTTAGAATCTGCAGACAAAAGCAGCGTCCCTGTTGAACTCCTAAAACTCTCTGACATGACAATACCTGAAGGTTTCTAAATTCACAGCTCTTTTCCCTGCGAGCTATTTGCTCAGCTTTCCTAATAATACCCTGCCTGCCTGGCACCGCGCCAGCTCTGTCTCAGGCAATATGCAAGCTAAACATTTTTTTGACTGATTTCAATATTTTTCTTATGAGCAACTAGACAGTATTTTATCTAGTGAGTATTACCGATTGCTATAATCTAAGCCCACAGTCAGCACCCGTAAAGGTAATATTATTGGAATTGACACTCAAGGTGAAAAGCATAGCAATTAACAGTGGCTTGGAGAACAACAACCTGCTCTGAAAGATGCTGGAGAATCAGCCTACTTCTGTTTCTCCTGCTTCTCTTCCTTCCTTCGAGAACATTGCACCTGTTACTCCGCTGATCAGTTAGGAAGGCTACCTTAGATGTAGGTTACGCAGAAATCCTCAAGGGAAAAAGTCAAACCACTTGCTTAATAAAATTATCTTTTGTGTGTGAAGTTGTTCCATCCCTAGGTGATTTCTAGGCCAGGAAAATGACTATACACCCTGCACTTTCATTTTGCAGTTGAATAGCAAACAAATGACCCAGTGCTTCTTGCACTGTTTTTTACATCTGTTTTCCTTGCTTTTGTGTCATGCCTCTGTTTAGCTTTATTGACAAAACAATCTGTGCCTAATGTTTAAACAACATCTGTAAAATGTATTATTAAATTATGTTGGAAGAAAAAGCAGAGCAATTCTATGAAACCCTGTGACCCCCTATTGATTTTTAGATCACAGAAGTTGAAAGGATAATTTGTGAATGTTTTAACATTTACATCTACACAGGTACCTATATTTATAGAATCTTTGATTACTTATAAAAGTATTTGCTACATTATTGCCATAACTCAGAAAGAAACCTGACCTTTAACAGTTGAATCTGTTTATTATAAGGGAGATCCCATTTTTTAAAAATAAGTTTACATTTTTACCTGCCAGTGGCATAAATCTCTAAGGATAACATACTCCCCCCCGCCACACACACACACTGGTAATAAATGGGAAGCGATGCCTGAATGCTTTGCAGTTTTGAAGGCAGTAAATGAAGTAACTAGGAAAATCTGGTCTATGTACTAAATTTGAGAGCGGTAGAGCTGTGCTAGTTCTGTAAAAAGTGTTACCTCGGATGTTAGGATGCTCCCTGGAATTTTATGCACCCAACTGATGGGGAGAGTGATTTTTCTTTCCGCATACAGACCACATTTCACATACACTACATACTTTGCACCTAAGTTCCATATTGCCTTCTCAGAGCATAAAGAAATAATCATTTAACATTAGGGCTTGATGGGAAAGTGTTTGGATGAGTAGTAGTAAACAAAGAAACTGGAAAATTTATTCAATACACCCTAGGCTAGAACTCCGCTGAGGCAGAATATTGTCTGAGGCACCCAGCAAGTAACACACAACCACAGGCACAGGTCTGCATCATATGGAAGACCCAGCTCTGCAGCACTGCTGTGAAAACAGAGGAGGAAGGCCATTCTACACCCGCATTTCCAAATAAAAAAAATTAAGTTGGTGTATTCAGGAGAAAAAAAAGAACCAAGTATTGACTTTGTGTGTGTATGCGTGTGTGTGTTTTCTTCCAAGTTCTACCTAAATAATTAAAGATCTAAATAACCATCTCAAAATTTAAGAAGTTTCTGCTTAAATGACTAAAACATTCAACATGGTAGTAATATGTTTTTGTGCTGATGTTACAGAAGTAATTTTCACAGCCACAACAACAATGGAAAAACAAAAAGGCAAAAGTCCCAAATGCTATTAGTTCTCATGTTGGGATCAAATCATAATTGGGAAGGAGAAAGCAAAGAAAGAAGAATACGTGAATGTATAGCACATAATTTATTTTTAAAAATCACTGTGCTTTGAAGTCTAGGTCTACCGTGGCATGCTAGAGGGAAATATATGCTTAGGCAACGAGTTAGGGAAGTTGATTTTTGAAAAACATGCAGTTGCCTCAGATACTTCTACAATTAATGTAAAAATATTTTCACCCAAATTATTTGCCTCATTGCCTCAATTCTCAAAAAAAATCTGTCGGCGGAGATTTGTCCTACAATGTCTCATCTAATAAATTTCACATTCCATCCCTTGGCCCAGTACCTATAAGCACTAATAGCAACCATTTTAAGATGCCTCCTCCCTGTTTTCATCCTGACACGTAGATCAAACATAAGAGTTACAAGAGTTATTTCTCTTAATCCAAATTTTCTTTTAATTAATCAAATCTGTCTCGTTGTTTTCTGTTTAAATTCTCCCTATTGTCTCCTCTCTCCCCAGATCCCATCTGCTTTGGCCTTGGCTAGGCCAAAGACAGGGAGTTTGTATCACTCATGGCAATGAGAGAGAAGGGAGATCAGTTCAGTGATGGGATGAAAAGAGCCATTGCAACACACCAAACTTTGCTCATCTAGGTTTCAGTCAAAACCTAACCGAAAGCTGCATCGGCCAGCATTTCTAAGACAAGCTCACAACTAGATGAGTTTATATTTTTCACTTTCATATTGTGCATTTCGATACACGATGTTGCTGCCAATAATTACGACTGATCTACACCCAACCTGCCCTTCAGCATTTTGTTAAATCTCTTCAACAGTGACTCATAGTTCATACAAAATGTACATGTGTGTTAACAAGTTTTAAGAAATCCAAGAGGGAAGACACCCATTTTTTAATGTTGTGGCTAAATGAAGTGAAGGGGAAATGTTAAAATACTAATGAGGATTTTCTTTTAATTAGGATTTCCAGAAAGAAGGAACTTGGGCTTGATGCTCAATACATGAAAAAACGTTTATAAGCTCTCAAGAAAGCTTTGTGTAATGCTGTATTATGGTAAAGTAAAATGAAAAGCCTTTAGTGGTTATGCTGCTTTTAGTCTTCAAGGAGGCCACAATTCAAGCTGCTCTGACATCTTTGGTTTTCATACAATACCATCTGGGTTTCCCCATTTTTGCAACCTACATCCTACTCAAAACCAAAAAAAAATCTATGATCAGCTCCTTAAAAGTTGAAGGTTTGGAAGAAAATTAAGAAACCCTTAGAATCTCAACTCGAACATGGGGATGTCATTATTCACCAAACTTAGGAGAAACAATCTCTCTGACAATTTTTATTTACTTGACGGAAATTCTCTACCACAGAGTTGTCAGAGCTGAAAGAGTTGCCAAGTACCAAACAATGAAGCGCGAGCCAAAGCCACCTGGGACTGCGCACAGGAGTCGGGAGAAACAGGCACAGTCGCAGGGCCCGTGGAGAACACAACAGTGTTCACAGCCCACAGAACCAGAAGTGACGTGTTTAGGTATCTGTGCACCACTGAGTGTCAGTGTGAGGTGGACAGTAAGTCCGCATATAACTCTGAAAAGTATTAGAACTTTTTAAAGGTCCCTCTTTCCTCCTCTACTTGCAAAACTGAGGAAATCACTTTAGGGTCACCACATAGAATCTGGGAAAGTGACAACTGCCTACTGTTCGGTGTCCCAGGCATGCCCGCCTGACCATGCAGCCACGGGGAAACAGCCCTGAAGTTCGCCCACCTGTGGCGGGCAAGTTGTCTCGGGATTCGTTCTCTGGTGACAATGTCTGTAGAGGGCGTTTGCTAGCGACACTGCAGAGGAAGAGAGATGGCGCGTGTGACAGATCACCTGGGCGGCCGTGCTTTCGCCTTCCTTAATTAGAGTTCACCCTGCCACTCCTTGGCCCTCAAACAGGAACGTTTCCCAGGGACATAACATTGTGCAGCCTCTGTTGTATTAAAATTGTGTCATCAGTTTAACCTTGAAAATGCATCTGAATTCAGACATGCATGCAAAATTGAAGGTCTACTCTATAAACATTGCCCACGAGAACCTGAAGCCCAAGTTCAAATATATAGTATCAACAGTCTTGGAAATTAAGATACAACAGCAGGCACGACTAGGCAAACAAAAACCCTAGGCAGGGACACACTCCTAGCAAGACATTTCGGTAGAGTACGGCTTCTGTTGGCTCCCCATCTACTTGACTAAAGGGCTGCAAAAATTGATCTCCCAAGGCTGCGGTAAGGTCACAGAAATTGATAACCCTTACAAGCAATGCTTATGTGAGTCTGTCTGTGTCTTGCAGATAGTGCACTTTGTAAATTAATCCTCCAAAGGCAAATATATTGTAAGTAGCTTGTTATCTCTAAAATACTAAATTGAAGAATACATGGGATTATATTGACAGAAATTACATTTTCTGTAATGGGCTTTAATATATCTGGAATCTCTCCCAAAGGCTCCCAGGCTCTCTAACAGAGAAGGGTCTGTTAATGTAGGTGCAATGGACATCAAGAACAAATTTATTCACCAAAATGGATTAGGCCATGTAATCAGAGATTCTGCAATATTAATCTTTGACACTTATTGAACAGAAAGAAATACTTCTGTCTGCAAACTGGCATTCCCAGTTCTCCCCTTTCCCCAACCAGGCTGTGGGCCTTTTCTGGATTTTACTTCAAAGAGGATAAGGTTTCCCATCATAAACACTAATCTAAAAATATTAGGACAATTAATTAGATACACTTAGTTTGAGAGGATATTGGATTTCGATACCCTTCAAATATGACACTAGCTCTGGGTGATTACATGAACCTGGCTTTCAGCACACTCACAAAGGGTAATAAATCATACTTTCCCAAAGCCTCGTTGCCATACCGCTGCACATTGTCAGAATATTGTTGGCTGGTACTTGGTACGGAATCTCAGCTTCCCCCAAATCAGGAATTCACACATTTATTTAGCAACAGTATTGCACAGGCCAGAGATACAGCAGGTTTTGAATAGCTTCAAAGTGGAAACATAAGTAATTTCTCTTTTTCCATGGATGGGAGGTAGGAGGAAACGGGAGACTATCCCTGAATGCTCACCCCTAGCAAAATAACTGGTTATTCGTATGTGACAGTGGATTTTCTTATTCCATAGAAAACAGGGTGATACTGCTCTATCAGTTATCCTCGGGGCGGCAGGAGGAGCCATTTATGGAACCACAATGAACATGAACTAAACAGTAGTACCACACCTAAAATCTGTCAATTTTAAAGGCAATGGAAAACAATGCAATGTTGGGGGGCGGTGGTTTCCATGCTAGCAAATGCTCTCACCTATCAGTCAACCTTTTATTTTCACTTTGGATCCAGGAGCCATCAGGGGAAACAGCAACAACCGGGTGTGTCTTCTCAATGCAGAACAGTAGCTGCAGGTGGCCAGAGCGGGAAGCAGATTATGAGTAATCACAAAGCCAAATTACTTACCAATTGTTCACTTGTAGGATGGTGAGTCCCGTGTCTTGTGCCAGCTGCTTTTTCTGTTCTTCGGAAGGGTAAGGGTGCTGAAAGAGAACAAACGAGATAGATGTGTGCACATATATTTGGGGCAGATAGTGTAGTGCGTATCACGTGTCAGGTGCAAAGCTAGGGGCTACAGATTCAATAATAAACACATACGCTCTGTAAAAAAAAAAATGTGTGTACATCAGGCAATATTTAGGCTATTTTGTCAATAGCCTAAGTGTCTAGTGAAGTCTATAATTAAAGGTAAAAATGCTGAGGTGTGTCACTCTTATTAATGGAATACTACATCATCTAATTAATGGCAGTAAAAGACAAGCCAATTACAAAGATTAGTGGAGTGTATAAATAGCTACTTAGGATACTTGCAGAACCTTGATACTGAGTTTATCCTTTAAAGGTTTATTTGTTGCAAACACAGAAAGTTTAGAATGATCTTCACTGTACTTTATAGGATTAAAATAAGGACAAGCTCTTTTTGATGATATGAAAGCGTATCACCTTGACGTAATACTTTCACAGAACCATGGACTTCTAAAGCTGAACCATTTGGACCAACCACCTTAGTTCAGGTCCCCAGCGGTTAAACACTTTGCTAGCATGACATTTTTCCCTCCAAAACACTATAGTGCCAGATGCAAATATCAAAATTAAAGTGGGTGTATTTTTTTTTTTTTAACCACTAATCATTGTAGCTCTTCTATAACGCAAACAAATGACATTCAACCGAAGTTGGTTTCCATATCTGAATGTCAACACATGCTGGGATTCTGAACACAGGCCAATACAAGGTCAAAGACCAGCATATTTTGCATGCTAAGAACAAGCCCGGCCATGTTCTTCATGAGTTAGAGTGGATAAAAAAGTATTACGGGATTAGATAATAAAATGAAATTCATACCCTCTTGAAAGAATGTTTGGAATTCTACTGAAATTAGTTTTGGCACAAGCACTTTTTGTCTGGTAATGAACTATATCTAAATCTGAAATACACATTTCTAAATCCTGGGACATGGTAACTATCTATGGACACACTGACCAGCTTGAAACACTGCATCCCAATAAATTCTCCCAAGATAAGAATTGTTCTGCCAGTCAATGCTCTATTCCCTTATGAATGAGAAAGGGCACCCTCAACTCTCAATTTAACTATCTGTGCCATTGGAAAGTAAATTCTGGTCTATTGAATGTTAATTAACATAGCTTTTAATCTCATTAATAATGTCTGATTAGATGCTAAGAAGGCTCGTTAATGACCACTTTAATGCTCTTATATGTAAGTTTAAATATGTTCTATATCTGTACACGTGGGATTCCTTTGCGGAGAGCAGAGATGTAGCAATTTTTCCCATAAGCATTGTCTTTGATTGTCACTTAATCAATAAATACACAATTAGAATAAGGCTTTGCTTTCATGGAATATAGTGCCTTTCTCTAAAGAGCTCCAAGTATATTACAGACAGGATGGTGATTAATCCCCATTATATCCCTTTGAGGGACATAAATGGAATCTATCGTCCCTCCTGTCTTACAGGTGAGGAAACTGGCTAGGGAAAGACATGGTCAGCAGCCACAAGACTCTGTGATATTTCCTGCTTCCCTTCCAGTGTCAAAGCCTCACCATGATGAGGGATGTGCCAAATGCCTCTTAGAATCTTCATTCTTGTGCTTGCTCCAAAACCTCCAGACTGCTTCCTATGGCCTGTAAGGCATGCCACCATCCAGCTCTGCCCACCTCTCAGACTTGGTGGCTTTCTCTTCACCCCCGTCCCACCCCTCTGTCCAGCCACACAGTCCTCCTTTTTGTTCTTCCGGCACACCAACCTTGACCCTGCAGGGTCACTTTCTCATCTCAGCCCAAAGGCCAAGCCTCACCTACCCATTTGTCCAGCAGCCCACCTTACTGTTCTCACATCAGGCTTTTCCTTCTTCCCTGATGGCAAAGCATGGCTCTCCAATACACCTGCTCTGATGAGCTGCCTCCTGTGGGTGCGCCTCCTCTCCCTCACCTGACAACACCAAAGTCCGTGACTTTCTCATTCACCATTCTCAAAGCCCAGTCAGGCACGCAACAGGAGATCAGTAAATATCTGTGAAGCAAGAAGGAGGCTACATCCTGCCGTGACACACAGATACTCTCCACTCAGATGCAACATGGAAACGTATAATAAAGTTTCTTTCAACAGCCCACAGGAAGGATAAACAACCCTACTGGAGATCCACAAGGCTACTTTCCTGACTTCATTTGCAACAGTGATGTCAATCCATTCTTCTCAAGTAAGTATGTAAACTTCCTAATGGGCTGAGATCATAGGTTATAATCCCCCTACTCAAAATAATGCCAGGCATCCCAGGCACAATCTCATGAGTTAAAAGCAGTTCTCCACCCTAAGGTTAAAAAAACCTAGCTCCTGCCGCACAACGCTCCTGCCACACGAACCTCTTATCCTATGAACAGATACTGAATTTGGGTTTGATATATAGAAGTTCTATGTCTACAGTAGTCGAAGGATTGTATATAAGGTACACACGACCCTATTAAATTGTATAAATTACGCTGCCGCTCAATGATTATGTCCCAAACACGGGACAATTTTTTGAATCCTCAATTTTGTCATGTGGAGTTTAGGAACCATCAAAGTTAAAGGTTACCCAGGCTTGCAATTCTTTACACATTCTAAGCCAGATTTTGAAAAACGCAAATTTTGGCATCCAAGCGGTTGGCACTCCTTGCCATACAAAGCTGTAGACCCGTGTACACAAGCCATCTCCAATCTTCTGTAATTTGCTTATGGTTTCTTAGGTCCTGTGGAAAGCTCAGTGATTTTCAATAGAATTAATAAATATGTCACCAGTCTCTCTTCACTATAGCCGGATGGCAATACCTTTCGCCCTGTCTTGTTAGTTGTGTCTTAATATGATGACCAGAACTGGATAAAAATTAATATTTATGCCATTTACCTTCCTTTAGTTACTTTGAAAATTGAGAATGGTCACAGTCATTTATTTGTGCTGTGTTTTCAAGAGTATTTTTGCATGCCTGTTTGTGAGTAAGTTTTACAACCATTCTTACAAAGCAAATGGAACTCACATTTTATTTATGCAGGTGGTGTCAGGAAAATTCTCTCTGGATCATTAAAATTACCTGAATCATTACAGCTTCAAAGAGCAATTGATGGCCCTCAAAATTTCAGTGCAAATTTAGGTTGTTTCTTCACATCACACAGTTTCTGATTTCATAATTTAAATATCATAAAATGAGAAAGTTCCAGCCTTTTTTCCTTCTGTCACTTTTCATGTGATCTGATTTTAAGTAATTGGAACAAACTGTGTCTAATTTCATGCAGCATAATTGCTAGGCAGCCTCAAGCTATGGAGACCCAGCACTCTGTCTCCATTAAACAATTTTCAGTCATTCAGGATATATTTTTTTTTAATAGAAATGAATGAGCCCGGATGAAATTAAATGTCACAATAATCTGGTCATTGTTGGAGGTGGGGTGGGGAGGGAAAGGTGTCAACAAAATTCCCTAAACCTTTGTCTATGGCAGGGAGACGATTTTTTTTCTTTTTCTCATAGTTCTTGGCCTGTATGTCCCACAAACTTTTAATTCCCAGAAAACACACACACACACACACACACACACACACACACACACACACACCCAACCATAATTGCTAGAATCACATGAAAGCCATGACTTCAGGTAGCTAATCCACAGTCAGCCAAAATTTCACAAAGAAGCAAGCTTTTAACTGAAATCCAGTATCTTTAAATATCTTAAATCCTATACATCTTTCCTAAATAAGCTTTTTGTGGACAGTATGAGTTATTCCTTTGTAGACTTAAAAAAAAAAAAAAAAAAAAACAAAAAACAAAACAAAAAACGACTTGACAAAAACCCAACATGCCCCGAGCAAGGCTGCTGTAAAAACATTCGAAATCCTGTTGTGTTTTGCCCACAGGGCTGGTGAGGCCATTAGAGGGGCAAAGGTAGACATCATTTTACAAAAGAGATAAAGAGAAGTGCCATGTGAGGAAGAGAATGGGAACTTCTTTCCAAACCACTGCAACCAAGAACCTAGGTCACCCCTCGCCCTTCTCCAGAACACCTCTGCTATTCATGGCAAGGACACTGCTTTAAGGAAGATCAGGAGGTTCTTATGAAGGGAAGATGGGTCGCCCTTGCCAGCTACACCAATCAACCTAATCACTTTGGGATATCAAAGCAAATTTGACCACAGTCCAATAGGTAGTGACAGCAGACCTCGCCTTTGTTGTGTACATTAGCCTCATGCCATTATCTCTTAAAAGCTTAATTATTTGCAAACAATTGATCAAGATGGGAATTTGAGAAAGGATATGCAGGGGCCACTGGGAGAACTGCAACGCATTAAGAGAGCAAACAAAATTACCTTTAGATCTTACAATCAGAATTAACGATTGAGACGGGACAGCGAGGCGGGCAGTAGCTCCAAGCCTTCTTTCCCGAGTGTTTCCCATTTGATCTGCATTAACACCTCAGGAATGAGTGAGAGCCATAAAAGAGTGATTATGTCAGGGTAAAGCTGACCCTCCCTTCCAGCACTAAACCTGCACACATGCATGAGGCTGGCTCTGCTGGGAGAAAAGGGATGCTGGACTCCATGGGAAAAGCAGTGGCTTGGGGGCAGGGGAACCCCAACCGCAGGGAATAACTCGCAGCCCGATCATCCTGATTTCTGTAATCAACGCCCTGACTTCTCCTTCCCGGGATAAGTCTCCTGCTGGAAGAGAAACCATTTGTCCCTCTTCCTGTGTTTCTGGCTCTGAAGTGCGACTTCTAGTAATGACCTAGTACGGCAGTGATTGCTTAATAACCCCATCAAAGAATAAAATGATCCCTGGAGTATGTGGCCTGCGTGAGAGAAATGGTTAAAGAATGTCTGAAGAAAATCTAAAAATAGCCTACATAAAAGTGAAGTCGGGACTGTCATTTTATCAGCCCCAAAGAATAGAAGGCGACAGAAAGAAAATGGCAACGTGCTAAAGAAAGTTATCTCTGCACAATTCCAATTTTATTTCCTGAGGTTGGGACGGGAGGGGGGTGCTGAGGTCGGTTATCCGGTATTTACAAGTTTACAGTACATGGGAAGAAAACTTATTTACTTAAACAATCAAGGAGACCGTTTCCGATGAGCACCCATGACCAAAGGAAAAAACTCTTCAGTACACACAGATGGGAAATGTCCAGTCTTATATCTTAACGATATCCTTGACCAAATGTACGCCTTTCATCAAATTTTCCACCCCTGGCTGCAAATGTGGATGCCAAGACAGTGATGAACTTTATCTTATCTACCCTGGTAACCAAGTTTCAATAACGTTCCCTCCCTCCCTGCCTTGCCCACTCTAACAGCACATTGTAATGGCAGCAGAAAATTTGAAAATAATCCTGTACAGAGCTCACTGGTGAGATAATGGAAGGCTACGCTGCCCCTTCTCAAGCCTCAGATTAGTAATTTCTTGTGACACAGAACTGCCTCTATACCGAAACTGCAAAACAGCTATAACAAAGCAATAGAGGTGGAAGCAATTTTCAAGCAAAATGTTACATGCTATACTTTAAAAGGTATGGGAATAGGTACCGTGGGAGCTGATCTAACAGGAGGAATTATGGCAACTGTCCAATATATCCCTTATCAAGGCAATGTTCAGTTGCTTGGCTGAATGTGTTGGAAGAACAATTTCCTAACTTCTTTTATCCTTCTTCCTCCAGCCCTCTGCCTCCTCCACAGCTAAGTTTAATGCATTAATATAAGTTGACCTTGAGCTAAACTCTGGTATGTGATGGAGAGATAGATACTCCCTTTAAAGTAAAAAAAAAAAAAAAAAAAAAAAAGAGCTACCATATGGCTTTTAACCATTAGATCTCTGGGCTCTTTGCAAACTTCTACAGATTTTTTGACACTAAGGGAATATCGTGGATCTCAAGTTAAATAACTAGCATTATATCGGTCCTCTCGTAAGACAAGCAGAAACTTGCTAGCCAAATATATTTCTATTTGTTTAGTGTCATTTTTTTCTTGCCTACGAAAACTTCTCCCACTTTAAATAAACTTGCAGCCATTTTCCCCTTATGCATTGGCTATGAATAGCTTACACTGTGACAATTACATTGATCTGGGATACTTTTTTTCCTTTAAAAAAAATCCATCATGCTTCCCTATTGTCTTTCAGCTTTATGAATTAGTTTTACTGTTTCAGTGAACGCTTTTTTGTCTTTCGACTGCACATTATCAAAGAGACACTTTGTGCCTCCCATTTGCATTACAAAAGCAGGGCACCGCCGGTGGGAACAGCCAGAATGCCGAGCAGTGGAGTCCACACCCTCACCCATGCTGGAATCAAAAGAAGGACGGCGCTGTCGGTACTGGCTAGGAAGCCAAGAATGTTACATGGAGCATCATCAGTGAAGTCACAGGACTTCGACCTGCTTTTTAATTCTCCACCAACGCTCCTAGATTGCCTAGTTGCTCCGATTAAATGTGCTTCATTGATTGCTCGTACTTGCTTTTTCTGAAGCCTCGTCAAGCCCTTTTCCAGACAAGCCCTCTGATCCCTTGTCTCTCCAGCAGCAGTTAGAAGACGTCGCTGGTGGAGTTAGGCAAGTAGGGAAGTCAGGTAGGAATCTCCAAACTTGATCTTACCACATGAAAATGACAGGAGCGTGGAAGGAAAAATTCAACACTGGGTAATATTTCACAGCGATCTCTACTTTCGCACTAATGAGACTATCTTTCTAATACACGGCAGTGAAAACATTGTTTTATAATCAATTATAAGTGGGCAAGGCTACACAACCTTGCCTGGTTCATCTCCCTGACCTTTTAATTTCTTGTAAATATCAAATAAATATAAAATAAAAACACTAAATAAAAAAACCGAATACTTATACAAGGGACTTCATAGTCCCTCACGTTGGGGATTTTTTTTAAGTTGCTTGCAATTCCAGAACAATGACTATGTTTTAGATCTATTCTCTATTAGTTCTATACATATGGTATGGGCGGATTTTAAGTATATGCATTAAAGCACAAAATTTAGACTGTAAATTAGCAATTACTTATAGCCTCCTCCTAAAAGTATTAAAATTCATGAAGAATGCTAAAATTATTTTTGAATAGTTATGATTATTAATGAACTCCCTGAATATTGATTCTCTTAGTAGAAGACCATGGTTATAAAAGGAAACACAAAAAGGCCAAGAGGGGTGTGCCTGGGTGGCTCAGTGGGTTAAGCCTCTGCCTTTGGCTCAGGTCATGATCCCAGGGTCTTGGGATTGAGCCCCAAGTCAGGCTCTCTGCTTGGCACAGAGCCTGCTTCTCTCTCTCACTGTCTGCCCCTCTGCCTGCTTGTGATCTCTATCTCTGTGTCAAAAAAAAAAAGGGCAAGAGGAAAAACAGGGTGAAAGGAGAAAGGAATAGGGACTCAGGGGTGGGGATGAGGGAGAAAAGTCATGCTTCACTTTTGTGCCCCCTTGGAATCACTTAAAATTATAGCTCATTTGAACTCTTACATTTGTCAGTAGGACAAACACATTACATGTGTTATTGTCTGTGCTCTTGGTGACCCTTGCGAGTAGGGACTATGCTTGGTTCCATTTTACAGATGAGGAAGTTGAGATTTGGCGAAGTCAAAAACTAAATGCACGCCAGCTCTCAGGTACTTAGTTCCGGGGCCAGGTCTGCCCTCCCCTGAGTTTTTCCACTTGGCTGTGCTCCCACACGTGTTTCTTTCCCGGTCTTCATTCCCTATTTTAAGCTATGTTTTAGAGCCAAACACATATTATAATGGAGCATGAACTAAGTTCTTAACTGTGGTGAGCAGTGACTGAATGTTCCTCTGCGCTTGAACAGCCTTGAACCCAGGAGAGAGCTGCCGTTCTCCTACCCACCACCCCGCCTGCAGGCCCACTGCTTCTGCCCCAGAGGCAAGCATCAAGGGGCAGAGTCAAAGCTCCAGGGTCAAAGGTAATTCCCCAGAACCTTATCCCACATGTTCCCCCCAGCATCCACCCAAAGGGATTTTGTTAATAATAGCTCAGTAGTATTAGTAAGAGTAGTAGAAGTAGTAATGATAACACGAATTAGGGAATGAGGCCGTACCAGGCATTGTTCCAAATGTTTCACATGTAGTAACTCATGTAATCCTTCCAAAACCTTATGAGGTAGGCACAACTATGGTACTCATTTTATAGATGAGGAGACTGGGGCACAGCATGGATGAAGAACTTCCTCAAGTGCACAGAACTGATAAGTAGTAGAGCTAGGATTTGAAACTTGGTGGCAAGGTACAAGTTGAGGAAACTCACTTCCAAACTATTTTGTATTTTAAATGATGGGTGGAGCAATCCCACTCCTCCCTGATGAGTTAATCATGAATATACATGATGATTACTACTCATTTTATGAATAAGCTATCACCTTAAGGTGTGGCTGTGTCTTTTATTTCTACAGCTCAGTTCTGTTAATGGAAGCAATAGTAGATTTTGCTACAAGATACAAAACTCAGTGGAAGTAACACATCTCTCACTTTATTAGTGCTTGTAACATTGCTTATAAATACGGGAATGAGGGTGGGTCGTATATAGGAACACTCTGTAAGGGTCATAGAAAGAAATGCCTGCTATTCCACACAACTCCACTATAACAGAACTTAAATTGTCTGCTTTGAAATAAGTTGTTGTGTCTGTTTGGGGGGTTGTGTGTGGGGGGATGCCAATTGCTTTCATTTCTTAATCAAATGTGAGTGAAATGACATTTGGGATCATTACATTTTAGATTCCTAGTAAAAACACACAAATGCTATTCTCATTCACGTTGCAACTAGCCCTGTTCTGTGTGCCCAATAAATATCTGTTGTATGAATGAGTGAGTGCAACCGAAGTCAGGGACACCTAAAAATGCCTCAACTAGCATTTATAACTAGATGGCTTCAGGTAAACACCAGAAAACTAGCAGCCTTCTTTCGACAAATATGCCATCCTTCTCCCTGAGTTCTATAAAAGCCAAACCAGTACCACTTTTATTTAGTTTATTTAAGTGACATCTACACAATGCTTACTCTGTGCCAAGCAACATTCTCAGTAATTTACAAGTCTTCACCCATTTAGTCTGTGTAACAAGCCTAGGTGGTGTTTTTTCCTTTATGTTACAGATGAGGAAAGTGAGGCACGGAGTCTGTTACTTGCAATTTGGATGGAGCCCTAAGCAGTCTAGTCCCACAGCCCGTGCTCCTAATTACTGTGTTACCCTAGTAGTTCTTTCTTAGCTACAACTTCCCCCAAAGTTTCTCCAGAATCCACTGTATGTCGTTGTCGGGTTTATCTGTCGCAAAAGTTCCCTTCCCCCTCTCCAACTGCAATGTAATGAAATTGAAGTTCTCCATCTTCTGGAGCTCAGCATAGGACTGAAGAAAGGATAAAGAAGATCGCTTTCCCAAGAATTTCACTCTAAGAGATAAAACAAAACAACGGCACACTATCCTGGGCCACTTTTCTGGGCACAAAAAAAAAAAAAAAAAAAAAGTTCCTGATTGATTTTTACAATAAACTCCAAGAATGTGATGATCTTTTCCAATCTACATACAGCTCATCTCTATTTCAGAGAGCGTGCCCGCTAAGAAGAGACCTAGACCCAACCGAAGAACACTTTTCCACTTTAAAAATACAGAGGAAAAAAAAAAAAGATTTTGAAAGCATGAAGGGAAAAGACAAGGAGGATGAAACACAATGACACCATTTTGGAATGAGTGTTGACAGTAATCAGTAATCATTATTGCTTTTACAGAGGCCCTGTCCAGCATTAAATAGTCAGGAAAAAGCCTTGCATAAAGAATAAAGTATCCATAAGGTCTAAATGGTATATGTGGTGAGAAGAGTTTTGAGAGAGAGAGAGAGAGTACTAGAGATAGGAAGAGAGAGAGATGACGATTTCGTGCTGCTCCCAATATGACTAAAGACCCCAGAACCGGTACTCATTCTCTAGTGCTAATTTTCCCACTTAAATTACAGTGATGGTGTAGCCTCATCTCATTAGAGATCATTGTCCCCAGTAGACAGTTGTGTTTATGGGGGACTCTGGCTGTTCCACACCTGCTGATCAGGTTGCTATGTGATCAAGGCTGCATACAAACAGCAGACTCGAGCTTGCTGGACTGCGACTGATGAGCCCGGGCTAATTCAGGGGTGATTATGTAGTTTACTGGACCACTAAACCTCTTTAAGCTTGTAATTACTGCCTATTTGAGTAAAGAACATTCAAAAGCAATTCACTGCATCATGCCTGCCACAGCTGGAAGCAGGCTGCCAGCAGTCTGTGGGGACATTAAAATCTACAGGGACGTGGATGGAAGCCCAGCTAGCAGACACTGTCAGCAGCCGGCAGCCAAGTCTGTGCACATTCCCACTCACCTCTCCTGACCACGCTTACCATTAAAGGTGCAATGAAAACTACAGAACGGCCATAAAGATGACAAATAATGGAATCTAACGGCACAAACTACATTTTAATGACCCCCCCCCCCACTTTGTAAAGGTAAAATTTAAAAAGTCTTTTCAAATGTCGAAGATAGAGAGGGGAGAGAGAGAGTGAGAGCACGTGTGTTTCAAATAATATACACTGCGGAGATTGACCGTGTACTTGCTACAATTTCCATCCCCAAAAACAGCAGCTGAAAAACAAAATACCCACCTTTCCGGCTTTCTAAAGGAACTGAGCTGTATAGTCATTTTAGAGCTCTTTTACCCAGTTAGCTGCTCTGTTTATAACCTTAGCTGGGAAAATATTGTTTCGCTAGTTGATTGACAGCCTCTAAAATCACATGTGTAATTTCTGCTGTTAATGAATTAAAATGCCGCTCCGACACCTGAGTGAAATTTACTTTCAAGAGTCAGAGAAGATTTCAAAAAAAAAAAAAAAATCAGTATTTATCAATGTTCTCGTTTTCTTTTGCTGTCACCTTAACAACTGCAGTTCTTTTGTATAACAAAAGTGTAAAACATGCTTTGCATTGCTGCGGGTATAATTATTACTTGTCTCTAAGTAACAAAAAAAAAGACTGGAACTTAATGAAGGGGGATTAAGTTAATTTCTTTTTTAGCTAACCGTTTCCTGTCTCTTAAAATGTAGACGTTGGTGAATATAATGTTCTGGGAAGGGAAATAACGCTTTTTATTTTCACTAAAATCTCCACTTTGGAATATTGATATTAAAATATTAAGATGATGTTTATTCTTGAAAAGTATGTAAATTTGGTCTTAAATAAAGCCACAGAAATCCTCTTGGACTACTCCGTCCAAAGTCCGCAGATCCAGGGGGTTTATGTGTTATCTAGACATCATTCCTATTAATATTCATTAGGTGGGTCTGCTTGCATTTTTATAAGCTGTGAGAGAGGCAAAAGAAACAATCAGAATACTTTAACACACAGGCATTATCAATTCAACATATGCCAAATAGCAGCGCACCCAGATCTGAAGTTAAGATTCAAATGCAATTTACCTTTACTAAGCTAATTTTCATGAAAACTCTTTTCCCTTCACCCATTGTAGTCTGAGCTATTTAATTATGTCTATTCTCCGTAACATACACTTCAATTTTTAATTTAAGAGATTATTCAGCACTATACTTTATCTTGGTTAACAACAAAACCCTTATCTTGCAATCAAACTAAAGAGAATTTCCCCTTATGGGGGGGAAAAAAACCCTAAAAACTTCAAATTGTTTTAGTAATAAGATTACCTTTATCTTTACAAACCTTAAGCAAACCCTTTTTAACTTCCCAAAGCATTTACTTGATGTGAATTCCCTGCCTGTCTCCAGAGTAGATTATAGAAGAGGGAAGAGTCTTAGCCAAAATTGAGGCCGATCCCCAGTATTTGTTGCACAAAGTCTGCTTTCTCAGTTGTCCCGTTGAACGAGACAGGGAAATGTTAGCATGCTGTAGGCGAATTTTTTTTTGGGGGGTGAGGGGTGTCTCACAACTCACAGATGTTCATGGAACCTCTTAGATGAGTGGGAGAAAGAGCCAGACCTGTCCTCAGCAACATTATAAGACAAAGTGGGCAGAAATAAAAGTAATAAATGAAAGTTAACTTGAAGGCCAGTTTGGGGCTTTTATTATTTTTTTTTTGAGACTTTGAGTTTGGGTGATCCCTTATATCCTTTATATTTGTATAACACTTAACATTTTCAAAGGTCTTTCATTATATTTTACTAAATTTGAACCTTGCAATTGTCAGCCAAGGCCAGAAGGACTGACCATGTTTGTTGCTCCATTCCATACAAGATGAAACAAAACCCAGGTGGACGCATGGCAGGTGACGTGGCCAGGAAGTTGTGGCTCTTGGACCTGGAGCCCAGGCCTCCTGTATTTCCAGCTCGTCTTTACACTCTAGGAAGCTCAAAGTTTACCTTGTTAATGATAAAACAGCTGCAACCAGATCTGTCAGAAATCTACCGTGAGGTGATGGACGCAGCCTCTATTTTACTGTGTAAATGGGCATTGTTTTCTGCCTAGGACGAAACAAAGAACTCAAGGTAAAACCAGACAAAGCAGAACACTTTTCAAATTGGCTGTCATCATTTCTAACACAACTTATGGAAGTAATCTAACTAGTCATGCTAAAAAGGTCTCCCATCATGGTATTCACCCCTTCTAGAGCAGACTTTTTGGGAAAGAAACAGCCTTACCCAGTACGACTGGGTAGTCCGTTCCTCTTTGAAATAGCCAGAAAGTTGTGTTTCATGTATTGTGTCTTTCTTTGTCATGTCATGTGTGACAGAGGTTGCCAATTACATAATTACATTTCCCCCTTCCTAAGTCACTTGCTAAGAGAACTTAGACCTATGTGCAACCCATGGCACATAGGAGAGTGGCCATCAGGTCCACTTCAGCTTCAGGGACATGGTTACCCATTGACAAAAGGCAAATCAGAAGGAAAACAGTTATTGGTTTCAAGAGGTGCAGTTAGGTGCACTGATTTAGTTAAAAAACTGGAAGTTAAGTCCTGGAACCCACACTAACTGTGTGACCTTGATCAAAGCGTTTGAGTCCTTGGATCTTCAGCTTCCTTGTTGGTCAAATGAGCATGACAAAACATTGGTCAAGTGGTGGCAGTCCCATGAGACAACACACGTCAAATTGCTCAGCATACTGTCCAGCATGTATCGAGCACCTGGTCAACACAGCTGAATCAGTGATGACCCTCAAAGTTGAGCTAATCTACTTAAACATACATAAAATGTATATAATTCTCAATTTGTAGGGGAAAAGATCAGACTAGGTCATTCTAGTAATTTCTTTTCCCCTACTGCCAAATCAGGCGTTTTTTTTTTTCCCCTCTAGAATTTAAATTAGGTTTTAATATTTTCCTGCAATTATCTTTATTTGGACAAACTCATTTCCAAAATATCTAAGGCAGGGCCACCTTCAAAGGCAATCACACAGGGCCCCCCACAAAGAAGGGCCCCACGCCTGGTTTAATGTGCTGCTGTCACCATCTGAATAGTCTTCATAATTTTTATTTTTTTATTTTAATTTTTTAATCTTTTAAACAGATTTATTTATTTATTTATTTGAGAGAGAGAGAGAGAGAGAGAGAGATCATAGCAGGAGGGGCAGAGCGAGAGGGAGAGAGAATCTCAAGCAGACTCCACGCTGAGCACAGAGCCCAACGCGGGGCTCGAGCTCACCAACCTGAAATCACGACCTGAGCCAAAATCACAAGTCAGATGCTCAACCAACTGAGCCACTCAGGTGCTCCCCTTTTTCTTTTTTTGAAATTCTTCATACTTTTTAAAGCAGCCCTGCATTTTCATTTTGCACAGTTTATGTGGAGAATATGTACATTCTCCACAATTCATACAACTGGTCCTGCTAAAAGGAAAAGAAGTTACGTTTTCCCTATCAGATCTTTTATACTCAGCTATTACCCCTCTTGAATTTATTTGAGCTTTACTGAAGTAAAGAAATAATTACTCTGTTCTTACATGAAGAGTGTAAAAAAGAAAACACTGAAAAAGCAAGACCCAGGATGCAAGATTAACAGTGTGTAGATGTGCTCAAGCCTCAGACAGATGAGTAAGGACACTTAAATGACCCTCCAGTGGCCTTCAAGGGTTCACACACTCCTGTAAGTGCCTAAATCACCCCTGGGGACTGACTGAGGCACCGAGAAAATATTCCATATTATAAAGTCTATGGAGGAAAAAAAATCAATAATCCGGAACCTTCAAGGTGTGAGGCCCATTCTGGCTCACTGGACTTAGGGATGTTGAGAGCCTTTGTCTTTTGGTGGCTGGAAGTCAGAAGTGGCAATTTGCCCACCTTCCTTGGCAGGGGATGAGTGCCACATTTGGCAGAAAAGTGTGCTCTCGAGAAAAGGGAGCAGAGAATCTTTTGGCCTGGGCTACAGCTAGGATAGATCAAGAGTGAGAACTCGCCCTTGCATGCCAACCAAATGCCGCTGTAATTAAAAACAAACCTTTGGAAATAAAGTATTTGGAAATTATTTCACTTCCAGCTCATTCACAATATGATCTCATCAATAGCTACAATTAATTAATTTGGTCACAGGATTTGGGGGAGGGGGCAGTGGGTAGGAAATGCTGTCATGTTTTCGGCCTTTTTAAACAGAATTCTACTTTTTATGTAAGGAAGTCCATATAAATATATAAATATATAAATAAGCAAACTAAGGAGAGAAATATATGTAATAAAGCATAAAGTTTCAGAATCCCCAGCACTTTTGGATAAGCCTCTTACATCTAAGATGGCAGCACTGATTTATAAAAATTCAAAATCCCATCATTTTGATGATGCTAAATGACGAACTTCACTATTATATGCATATATATTTTTTAATGGCTTCATTTATTTTAATAACAAAGGGAAACTAGATTTTACAGATGAAAGCTTTTTTTCATGGTTTCAATGCCACTGGGGTTTGAAAAAGTCTGTGATATTAACCAATAAGTGATAATGGCTGTGCTCAGGAGCCCTATTTTATGACATTTTATGCAGTGGAAACCTACACTGAGGAACTACCACCAGAGTACTCCAATCCTAGGAAGCCTTTAGGGTAAGTGTCAGAGGCCTCTTGACTGTTCCATGTTTCTTTTCTCTGAATGGATACATGTTCAGTAAAGTGTTGGCTGTGGAATTACTGGAGCAATGGGATTAACTCACTCAAGATTTATTAAAAATGAGGCAGGAAAGTGCTGTTCATGTGATTTCAGGGATAAGAAGATAATTGCATAGACCTTTTCTCCTCCATTCAGAAATCTGCCTACAGGGTTTAATATTTTGTGGAGAATCGAAAAAATAAATCACAGCAAGTGACTTCAGTTTAATTCTTGTTTGATTTCTTCATTACACTGCATATCTATGGTGAATCAGGAAACCAGAAACTCATCAAAACCAATTCCCATAGGAACAAAAGACACACCACCTCAGAACCTTCCTGTCGGCCTCCAAATCGTTCTTTTATTGAGAATGTATAGGTGATTTCAGAAAGAGAAGAAGGAGAGGAAGGAAGAGAGAGAGAGAAAGAAAAAGAAAGAAAGAGGAAGGAAGGAAGGAAGGAAGGAAGGAAGGAAGGAAGGAAGGAAGGAAGGAAGGAAAAGAAAAGAAAGAAAGACAAAGAAAGGAGACATTTGGCTCACCAAAAATTCCGGCGAGATGACACAAACCAAGAGCCGGCAGTGGCGTATTTTTACTGAGAGCCATACCTCGAAATTCTAGAACACAGCAGATGAAACTTGCCAGCCACACACAGGATGTGGAGTGATTCTATAGACACTCTCTTGGCCCAAGATGGCAGCTTGAGATTAATGACTGCATCCTCCTTGGACCTGCTGCCGTCAGGCCTGGGGTCTGATCCTGACACACAGAGCCTTCGTGTGCAGCCAATCAGCAGATGTAAGCACACTGGCCCTGTCAGGTTGACATATCATTCCTTCGACAATGTCAGCGAGTATTAATGTTCAATTATCTGTCCTAGAAATGACCCTCGCCTTTATGCATTGTGTAACTGCGCACATGGCACTCTGGTAAGCCCAAAGACAAGGGCGGAAATGCCCACAATAAACCAGCCACTGGGAATTGGCTTTCCAACGCTGCCATGACATTGCCTTGCAGTACCGAATAGGAGACTTATTTTTAGTTCTTCTCCTGAACCATATGTGAAAGACCGCTGAGCCATTTATCTCCCTCTCTATCTCTTTCTCTCCATCTTCCTTTCTGCCCGTTTGCATGTCCGTTGTCCTTACTGTTTAAGCAGCAAGACTTCAAATGCATCATCTTGGGGCTTGTGGATCACACAGCCAACTGTTCTTTATGTATCACAATGAGCTGTTCATTATGTGTGGGGTGCCTTTTTAGTTCATGAAGCCAGGTGTATATCATTTACCATCAAACCAAAATGACAATAGTAGGCTTTTCTGGAATTGTGTCAAGATCAATTCAACTTCAACTCATAAAGCTAAAGGAACCTGTTCTAGCCAGCTGTCCCTCCTTCCCACTGTTAAAAACAAGACCTCTGGCCGAGGCAAGACTTATCAAGCATACCTGAAATCTTTTTGCTTGTTAACCTTTATGGCTGCTCAAATATTTTAAAACAGTGTCGTGATTTGTTGTAGTTAAAACACAAGTCCCCTTTCCTCTCATATATCACTGTAAGAAACAAAATTTTATCTTAGCAGACAGCTGCATTTGCCTGGTTTTCAATGAACTCGCATTCAAAGGTTATCAATAACAAGTTTGCAAACTTCTCATACAGCCAGCACCGAAAGATAATGTACAGTAATTGCATGATAACTTCCTCCAAAACTGAGATAAAACCTTTCATGCAATCTTGAGTTCACCAAGCGACATACATACGCTAGGACAAACTCAAGTAGCTCAGACAGGGGCTAAATGAATTTTCTCTCATGATAATAATTTTTAGAGAATGGAAAATGCAGCGATGTTTCTTATGGAAAGCCACTAAGAATTCATTATTTTGTCTTAATTTTAACATGTGAAAAACGTGTTGATTATGGAAGGTACCTATGAAAAGTCCAGCCACTCCCCCATCACAGCGTGGTGTCTGGTGCTATTTTTATATGCGTTCTCAACTGCACTGTGAAAGTTCTTGTATCTTCTTTTTCTTTTCCTTTTTTCCCCCCATCCCAACAGTTACTTTTTCCAAATGATTTCCATTTCTTCCCAGCTCCCAATCCTACTTGCTGGATATGCAACAGCTGACAGCCTCCTGGTCTGCTAAAAGATAGAGCACAGCACCCAAGATGTCCCCCTTCCCTTTTACTAAATCTCCCTGCCTTTATCTCCCTGTTCTTGTTCACACTCACTGCTGAGCCCTGCCTCTGGGGCGTCAGCCTCCTCATGCCATTCATCAGTACCTTTCTGCTGGTATCTTCAAAGCTTCCTACATGTTCTCTCAGCAAATAATTTTCTCTCAGCTATGCCTTCACAAACTACATGGAACGTAATAGCAATTCCATGAAAGACAGCCGATTTTGAGCCTAGCTGTAAACATATTCAAATCTCCCTCCTCCTAAATATTACAAAAATAAAAGAAAAGCCTCCCCTTCTTGTTACCAGTTCCTCAAACCGCCCCAGCTGTATCCTTCAGTGTGTCCCTCAAGCAGCTGTGGAAGGATCTGGCCTTGCTGTCTCCATTGCGATCTCACCTACCTGCCTCATGATACGACTTCTTGTATCTCCAAAGGCCTGGAATGGCATTTTCAAGGGTCACTGATGGTTCCTAGGTCTTATACCAGGAGCTTCCCTGTCCTTCTACTTCATTAAACTCTCAGGTTTGGTCACCTCTGTTTTGAAACTTTGCTCATTCATTTGGTCAGTAAATATCAGCAAGCACCTATAATATAGCTCTGAAGACAGAGACATGAAAGAGTCAACCCTGACCTCTAGATGGGGAGGCAGCTCACAAACAGTCACCGCGAGAGGTACGCTCTAGCAGCAGGGGCCATTTCCTCTCTCCTGGAGAGGACAGGGATGGTTTCTCCAAGCAGTGGCAGATGAAATAAGAAGTGAAGGATGCCGAAGACAGCACAAAGTGGAGACAAGGTCACAGGGTGGCACATTCCAGGTGAAGGAACAGCAGGGGCAGGGGCACAGAGTACAGGGCCATTTCGCACCTGTGAGGAATGTAAGCCTTCAGGCCTGGCTTCAGCAGCAGTGGTGTGAGGAGCCTGTGTGGGAAGAGTAAGGAAGGAACCCGGGTGCTCAGTGGGCAGTGTCAGATCTCAAAGGGTCCTTGAATGGTATGCCAAGGATGTTGTCTCCTATGGCCAATGGGAAAATAACACAGGATTTTAAGTAGAGGGAGAGTTGGCCGAATTCTATTTTAGAAAAATCACTGTGGTGGCAAAACAAGGTTATTTGTAAGAAAGACTGAGGGCAGGGAGGCTGATTAGAGAAACGGGCAAGCAGGAGATGACAAGGCAGTGACAAGAGGACAAGATAGGGATAAGAGAATGGAGGAATATTTAGGAGGGAGAATTGGTAGGACTCAGTGAGTGAGAAACTATCTGTGAAGGGAAAAGAAGAGCAAAATTCCAGGGTTGACTCTTGGGTTCCCAGTTGGAGCCTCTGGGTCCACAATCATGCTCTTAACTGAGATGAGGATGACAGGAAGGGGAGCCAGTTTGGGGGCCGTGACAGATTTGCTTGGGGGATGGACTCTTTGGCTTCTTATCATTGTACCTTCCTCCCTTTTCTTAGAATATTAACATAATGGAACTGAAAGGAAGCCCAGACATCAGTTCAACCCACATCCACATTTGACAGAAGACCTCCCTGCTTGCTCCTGTCTCTTCTGCTAGGTTTTTCCCTCCAGAAAGCCTTTCAGATTCCACCCTTGACCTCCTTCCCGGATCCATGCCTCCATAGGCACCTTTAGCCTCAGCAGAGGCAACACCAAAGACCTGTGCTCTGACAAAGCCTGAGGAATCCATTTCCAAGTATCGGCGATACACCTCACATGGCTATCCCTCTGGACCCAGAAGCACAACATCTCCCAAACCGAACTCCTCACCTTTCCCCTAAAACCAGTTCCCCCTTCTGACTTCCTTTCTGTCGTCAAAGAAACCGCCGATACCCCTGTTCCCTGTCTGTCCAACATGACACAGAGAAGTCACCTTCGATGCTCTTCTTTATCAAATGTCCACTCGTGAGTGGTTCTAAAAACAGTCATCAGAATCAGACAGGCTTGATGCAGATCCAGCCCCTGCTTCTTACTGCTACCTCGGGCAAGCGTTTTATCTCCCTGAACCTTGGTTTTCTTATCAGTAAAATGAGACTAGGAGGACCTCCTATAGAGGCTGACTGTGGGAGTTCAATGAGATAAAACATGAGGGTGCTGAGCAGTGGCCTACCAAGGTAACCGTGGGGTGGGAACACTGTGCCCCCCAGGGAGGAGTATTTTACTCACTGACATTATTTAGAAGAGCTGATTCATGATGATAATAGACAGACGGACCCTACACACATTGCACCGAAGACGGACAGCTCCTAGGACCCACCTTGGCACATCACTGGCATTTGGCATAGTGTATGGTACACACATGCTAGCTACGAATGTTTCTACTTACGAGGTTCCAGGTTTGCCTCCAAAATACCTCCCACCCACCGATTTCTTTACAATCCCACGACCACAGCCTTCTTACCCGAACTTTGCAACTGCCTCATGTTCTCACTTTCATTCTTTTTACAAACTGCACCACAACTCCACCTACACCCTTTTCCAAGAGCTTAGAAAGCTCCAGGACATGCATGCTTCCTTGTATACAGTAGGTGCTCAAAGAGCATTTGAACTTACTTGGAAAAAACTTTAATGGGCCGATTAATACTGTTATTCGAAGGTAAGAGAGATACGGCCTCAAGTTTAGCCATGGTTTATGGTGGGGGAAATAACAAGCATGCTTGAAAGCAGCTTTCTCCTGCCACGTGGTAGGGTTTGGCCATCGCATCATGGAAAACCACTCCAGGCATCTGCACAGATGGAACACCTGAAGGTATGCCTAGATGGGGCCCTGCATTCACCTCTCTGCCAGCACAACCCCCATCCCCCCACCCCACACTCACTCTTGCCACAGATACTGGTCTCCAGGGACAGCAGGGAGCCCACAGCTCTGATGGTGCCATGGCGCCATTTTGGTCACCTCTGAGTAACTGTGCAAAGGAATATCTTTGATGAGGTTATGCAGACTTCTGCCTCGTTTCTCATTGGATCTGGCCAACTGTGTATGCAAGACATTTTCAAGAGCATATCATAAATTGGAGTGTCAGGATATGGAAGTAGAGAGATGCAGCCGATTAGACTTAGGGCTCTGAAATTTTTGTTTCCAGTCTTTTCTCTGTGGTATACTAAGATCTCCGGGAGCTCTTTAGCCTTTTCTATCCCACTTCCTTGTGTGAAATGTTCAGCCTGTAAATGGGGCATGATTATAAAATGTAAGATCCCGTGCAAACTAACTACTCCATAATTAATAACTGTTTAAAATCAAATGGGATACTTGTTTTCATAGCTTGATTTCTAAATCGCCTAATATATGCTATTTCCTGTATGGGTATTTGGGCTTTTTTCCTTGGAAATTCAGCCTCCATTTACTCAATCACTCTCTCGAACACTGAGGTGATGAATGTTGCTGAGTGCTCGTGGTTTCTGGTCCAGTATGAACACTTTCAGGGAGTAAGTCCTGGGCACCTGTCTGCTGGGTAATTGATAATGTTTTCACTTCAAGGTGTGGGCCTGAGACCCAGAGGTCTCAATGGGGAAAGGAAACGAATTGACTCGACTACATCTCTTACCCACCACTCCAGAGACACGTCAACTCATTACTGCCAAATGTACTACAATAGTATCAAGAGGGGGTAGCAACATAAATTTTCGACAATGGTTAAAATGATGCTTTTGTTTTTATTTTGCATTAGCAAATTAAAACACTTTGATTGACATTACAATTCTTTGTGAAAATCTGGTCTCCGCTAAATTCACAATGAATTATAAATGCTTTCGCCAAAACAAAGAATAATCCACAATGCCCTCAAATGTATGCCTCTCTTCCTAATTTTGATTTCTAGGTCCCATGGCTTCCATAAGAGAAAGCATGCAGGGGCACACACATACTGTATTTCAAATGGAGATTTTATGTAAGCTTATTTTTATAGTGATTCTGAGAGTAGCTGCTCTGCTTTTTATCTATGCAAACTGGAAATAAAGTAGGCACCCTGCCAGCTCCCTGACAGCAGGCCAGGCCCGGGCTGCCATGGGTGACTCGCACAATGACATCTAAGGGGTCCAGAAAAGAACCCTGACTAATGGCTTTTGGATTCCCTATGACCTTTGATCCTCGATGACTTAGACCAAAATAAATGACCTAATTTCAAGAAACTACATCCAGCATGTGAACTCTAATGAGTGACAGAATTTACCTGCTAAGCAATGATTAATAGGTATGTGTTCCTTATAATCATTCCTTAGATCTTAGCTAAACTAGAGAGAAGATACTTTTCAGATGCTGGTTTTTCAAAACAAATTCATCTTCCAGGAGGCTGTGCAAATTGACAGTGCCCCATGGCAGATAAAGTACATGAGGCACTGGAAATACGAAAGGATTTCCTGGAACAGACATGGAGTTGGCGAATACTACTAAAAACAAAAGCATTTCTCCCTCAAATGTATGTATTGTTTCTGCAGTTGTTATTCTGTGGCTTCCTCCTGACAAAGGCTATCAGACTGGAGGGCCAGCACAGGAATCCGGGAGCGAGTCTAACCACGGTGCACACCCTTGCTCCATGCTAACATCCCTCGGGGCGCTGAAGCTAGAGGGAGGTGAAGGACGAGATTCTGTAACCTCAACATGCACAACTACCTTTTCACCCCCTGGGACACGCAAGTACGCTATCAAAAAGCCCAAAAGAAAACATCTGTATATTGTCAGAGTCCATGTTCTATCTGAAGCTTTCTAGGTACTCGGGAGACCCCATGAAAACTCTCTGGTGTTTATTTAGGGCAGTGAAACTAGCCTGTATGATACTATAATGATGGGTACACATCACACATTTATCCAAACCCATACAACATGCAACACCAAAAGTGAGCCCTGACTTTGGACTTTGGGTGATGATAGTGTGTCAAATATAGGTTCATCAGTTGTGAGGAATGGACCACTCTGGTGGCGGGGGAGCATTGATAACAGGGACGCTAGGCATGTGGCGGGGGGCAGGGAAGAAGATATATAGGAAATCTTCCTCAGTTTTGCGGCAAACCTAACACTTCTCTAAAAAACAAAGTCTACCTTTTAAAAACTCTTTGATATTCAAAAGAAAGTTCTCATACACTAAATAAGAACTGAAAGTTTGCAGAGGAAAACCATAACACTTCAGTTCAATCTACATGATAAAATAATGGGTTAAGTTTCAGCATCAAAGGAAAAAAATCAAAGCATAAAAATTAAAGATGGAGAAAAAGAAGCATCTTTCCATTACAATCTGACCTCTTGCTTGTGTTCCTAAGATCCTTGCTAGGCCAAGTGTGGTCTGTGGACCAGCAGTGTCAGTATCTGCGAGGAGCTCATTGTAATGCTAAATCTCAGACCCCACCCCACTGAACCAAAATCTTCATTTAAAGACAGATCCCCAGATCATCTGACTGCACACCAAAGTTTAAGAAGCACTAATTAATCCACTTTCTGACCTTTTAGACGGTAGACTTTCATTTTTGAAAAATTACTATTTACACATCAATTAAATCCCCAAATGTGTACATTGCCAAATCTCCTGATCCAGTCTCTAAGGAACGTTGTGACTATCAATGCAACACTGTAAGAAAATTAAAATTGAGTAAAGATCTTCTACTCAGACGCTAAGCAGTCATTCTGCCTCTCCCCATCGTATCAACCTAGCAATGGTTCCAATGACTTCGTCTATCACGTTACCTATCGCCCGTATGTACTGATTTTCAAAACCCAGAGGCGGGCTGGACGCTGTCTGCTGTGTCACGAGCAGAGAAAGAAGTAAATTGTTGTCCAAGTTCACTCAGCATAAGGTAAAGAGGGCCCTCAAGCCAGCCCAGCCCTTTCACGACAACTAATGGCACCTTCTCCCCAAATCACCAGGATGATGACTCCAACCCCCACCCCTTGATTTTGGTTACGTAAACCAGCTTTGCCCCCCAGAGCCAGCACTCGAGTCCATTTTGCCTCATTTCTCCTCCTGTCTTCCTGTCTCCCAGCAGTCAACAGACCAACACATGACCATATTTACATCATTTCTCTGGACATTGGTAATGGGAACAACGGAGGGGAAAAATGAACACTCTGATGCTACCCAAAGGCCAGCCTTATCTTCTCTGAGGTTAATACCTACCTCTTGGAACAGCAGAACAGCCCCAAAAGTCCACATGCTGTGACGGTCAACCAAGTGACAGACCCGCCAAAGTTAGCTCGAATGTGAAATATAGCGTCTCTAGCCCAGAGATGAACTGAAATGTAATGCCACGTTCGAATGGTCTTTTACAGATTCTTCCAGAGGCTCTGAGCATCTACCCCTTAATTAAATCTAATTTGGTTTCCACACGGAGTATTACTGAGCACATTCACTTCACCATACGTGTAAGCTCGATATACATCATCTTCAGCTTCCAACTATAGCCTCACGAAGATGTTTCTGTGTGGGAACATTCAAACCTGATTTATGGCGCTATTGTACCAACTAAGCAACTAATCTTCCAGTATAAATGCAACACATAAGGACAACCTAACTGAAACATATAAATTCCACATATACTAAAAAATATTATTGTCTGTAATTTAATATAGCAGAATGTTTCTAAGCCTATAACCTTGCATGCAGAAGCAGTTTTTCAAGCATTAATACTTAAATGGGTCATAGACACCACATCTGTCATTCTGTCCTGAAGTCTATGAGGCAAAACCAAGACTATGCTGGCCTATTGATTTTTCTAGCATTTGCTTTAATTTACTTAACCATTGAGAAATCCATCAGTACATAAAGGGCAACTGTCCATTACTGCCTCATTTGCAGACATTCCTTCCCCTCGTTTTTGGTAAATATTTCCCTTAAATTGCTATGTGTTTACAGTGTAAAAACGAATTAGGAAAGTGCTCACACCTGTTTCTGTTCAGTAACTGCTGCACTGAGGTATATGTAACGTGCTTAAAGATAGAATAAATATCTAGACATTATTACATCTGTGTGCAAAGGGTGGTAAATTAGATCCTAATTACATTAACAGGGATTCTGCCTCCCAGCTTAAATTTTACATGAGCACTCTGCAAAAATTCAAAAGCTCTGCTGTGGTTTCTTTATGAGCTTGTGATTACAGCTACTTCCTATGCGGTCACTAAATATTCTGTTTACAAATAAATGAAGAAGCTTTGAGCCAACTTGCCAGGGTAATAATCTATTTCTTTCTCCCCCTCCCTCTTCCCAGCAAACCCTCGCCACATATGCATGGCAACAATCAGGAACCCTGGCTTCATCTAATTACTCCATCACATAATTTCACAAATTGCCTTGTCACTGGGGAGCCAAGTGCAAAACACGCTCACAGTGGGATTTCAGGCAGCAGCTTTCATTTACTACTCATTCCTTGTTAAATTAAACACGAAAACACCAGTTGTGTGAAAGAAGTCAAAAAGAATGCCTGCAAATGAGCCAGACAAGTATATCTCCTACCTACCGTTCCACCAAATACAGTGTTGGCAACAGGCACATCGGACAGGGAAGATACCCTTGACTGGCCCATTCTTATTTTGATGTAGCTTCTACAACAGACCAGAACCCAAAGGCCAAAACCCAATAGGCTTCTCCAGAAAGTAAGCTTCGTCATATGTCAACAGGAAGGAAGGGCATGCAATAAAAAAAATTAAAAAAAAAAAAAAAGGTGCTCTTCTCAAGCCCCTCTATTCTTTGCCCTTTCTGCCTGGCCATGATCCTCACATGAGAATGTGTATTTTTGTATTGGAGGAACGATGCCAAGTTTTCTGAAAGTATAAACAGCATACCACGTAGTTCCACTCTGGCTAGGAAGAAGGAACCAGATTCTGCTAATCTTTAAAAGTTCTCCAACAGAAAGATCATCAATCAAGTTCATGCAGTATGCGATGTTTTCCTTTTAAGTATTAATGCCTTACATGTCTCTGAAACACATGAAGGTAAATGCTCACCCATCTCACTACGGACATGTCGGGGTAAGAAAGAGAGTGCGAGGTGGGCGATGTGCCCACGGGGAGCGGACCTGAGGGCACAGCCCTGGAAGCTGACATTGGTGCGTCAACAACTAAACAAGGCCACCGGTAATTAAAGGTATTTCTCTGCAGCTCAGGAGCCGGCAGGGTCAGGTACCGTTTTACATCACAAACCAGTCCTTTCTGCATGTCGATTTGCCAGCATTATCTGCACAGGGAGAAGAAGACATTAGCAGCAGCTGTCTCTCTGCTTTTACACTGAAAATTCTATTCACACAGACAGGTGGAGTAATTTAAAAGCCAATGTGGTGCAATTTCGATGTGACTAATGTCACTGCCTACTAAAATGCCACCATTACCACTGTTTATGGAAACATTACTAAAATTACATTTTATTCATAAGAATTGTAGGGTTCTGGTTATTACTCGCTTTAAAATGATCAGACCTCGGTGTCAGGCCCCAGAGCACTGGCCTAATTCTCCAGGCTTTAGCAGCCTCCTCTGCTGAGAAACGACAGTTGGATTGTAGTTACAAGAGTCATGGGGATGGCAGCAGCAGTTTCCTCCATCTCCATAAAGCAAATTAAACACATAGCTCTTTGGCGTCCTGGACACGTGACAAGCAAAGAAATCTTCAAGGAGCTAAATCTGTGTTAGAAGGTTCAGTTAGGATTTGCAGGAGGACAGATTCCTCACCCCCAAACTGCTCTCCGACATTGTTAGTAAGAGACAAGGGGAGATTTGCACATTTCCATAAGGAAGGAGGAAGAGCTAATGTTTAAAATCTGAAATTCTAACAATGCATAAATTATTTCAGTTGCACAAAATAGCAATAGCTCCAGCTATGCCTTTTTTTTAATGGGCAGAGAGGTCCGGAAAAAGAATCTGGATAGGAAAGGACCATCCTTAATCCTTAGTTACCAACAGCCATCAGACTGCATGATGAAGTTTTACACCAAACCCTCTGGCTAGTATTTTTATTTAAAAAATACTAATTAGCCAGTTCATGGAATGAGATTATAATTATACCTTTGAACTTCCACAGTAAGATTTGATTTGCTCTGTATCTGAAAGGCAACGTGGTAGAAAGTGCACGGAAATTCAAGTCAGAAGATTCCGGTTACAGCTCAGCCCGTTCCTAGCTTTTGCCCTTGAGAAAAATCACTAACTTCTTGAAACTTCAGTTTGGTCATCTTGCCACCTCATAGGATGCCTTCAGAATCCAATGTACGTGCAAATATTAAACTACAAAGCACCACAGAGACGTATGTTACGATTCCATTTAGCCTTTTGATCAATTTTTTTTCTTTAGCCTTTTGATCCCAGGACTGTGTCAAAATAGCCAAGCCATGAATAGATTATTTTTTTTAAAAAAGCAAATGATAGTCTTTTTGACTATCAAAGTAACTATCCTCTTCAGTTCTTTTCAGGGAGGAAAAATGAAGAAGTAAAATTACAGGGGTGCCTAGGTGGCTCAGTCTGTTGAACAACCAACTCTTGATCTGGGTTCAAGTCATGATCTCAGGGTTGTGAGATGAGCCCTGAGATGTGCTCCATGCTGCGTATGGAGCCTGCTTGGGATTCTCTCTCTCCCTCTCCTCCTCCTTCCCCATCTCTCTCTCTAAAATGAATAAGTAAATAAATAAGTAAAATGTTTTTTAAAAGGGTTAAAAAAAAAACAAATGATAAAAGTCACATTACGTAGGCAGGAGATAATTTCATGTAACATGAGATCAGGTCATTTTTTTGTGGAGTTTCTCCCCCAAGAAGTTTGGAAACTGGCTTTTCTTTATGTAGTGGGAATTATTCCTAAACGTCTATCACTCGAGTCGGGAATTATCTCTACTCGTTGATCCTTCTTAGGATGGGTGTTCCTGTTCATGGATTGCACCTCCTGGCCCTCGGGTGTCCCAAAAACTTCCTAGGACATTGAATTCTCAGAGGTCACTCATGTCACGGGAGAGCTCATGGGGCTCTGCAGGGATACCAGCCACAAAGTTAATGTGAGAAGAGATGAAAACTGACCGCAGAATATCAAGAACTGAAAAGTTAAGATGGTCAACAGGTTAAGTTCATATATATTGTCCCATTTTGTCTGAAGAGATAACACCAGGACGATAAGTAGTCATTTCCAACAAACCAAAGATCTCTAGTTTAGGATAGTTTGAATAATATATTCTGAAACCAAGTAATTTGTATCTCCTACCGACTA
The DNA here is from genome assembly GCF_010015895.1 of Lontra canadensis. Classification (NCBI taxonomy): domain Eukaryota; kingdom Metazoa; phylum Chordata; class Mammalia; order Carnivora; family Mustelidae; genus Lontra; species Lontra canadensis. Next base: position 5,941,359 of record NW_022631044.1, read on the forward strand.
ACTTGAGATGTTCATGTTTATGCCTTCAAGTTAGTTAGGCCTGTCACTTCTTTACAGTGTTCAAAGACAAAGCCATCCATCTTGTATTGGGACCCACACTCACTGGGCTATAATTTGCTGAGTGAAGGCACTTTGCAATTGCAAAAAAACCAGGACTAAAGGTCTTTAAAATGTTAGAAAACTGCCTGGCATAACTCATTCAGCTACCCCTTTGCTCTAGGAGGCTCTCTCCAGGCCTGTCAAGAAACGGGTGCCTGTCTACGTCCCTGAGGGCTCTCTCCTACTCTTGACACACTAGGTGAGTATCAAGTTCATTGAGGTGAGCCAGCTTTCCTGGACTCAGGGCTCTGCTAACTGAGGGACGAGCAGTACTGAGATATCCTTGTCAGTATCAGCCATTTGGATGAGAATCCACACAATCACTATCATTGCTTGGAGCCTTAATAAAATAATTTTTGCTACCTCATGGCATTCAGTCATTACAGGTAAACTTGGACCACAACCAAGAGGGTTTTGTGACCCAAGCAACAGACCATCGATTGCAATGTGGCCTCCACTATTGGTTATCTCTTGGCATACATTAACAACAGAAAAACTACAGCCCTGAATATTTAGGGGGTAAAAACAAGTAAAATGGATCCATTCTCCTGACTGTGATTGGTACAGATAGCAGGGGTTCAAAGAGATTTGTCCTACAGAAAAATGTAGGGACATATGTGTGCCCGCAGTCATACTCATGTTTCCATAAGGAAGACTGAGATGTGACGGGGATGTTTCCAGTAAAGTCAAAGTATCCTAAATTCCATGACATTCAGATTTACTTCTACTGGCAAAACTACCAACCAACCAAACCAAACCCAAACATCTGAATCATTTCTAAAATGAAACCAACTGATTTTCTCTCCATCAAACCACCATTCTTTAAAGCAAAGAATTTTCACCAAGACTCTTAAACGCTGGGATTGGAAAAAAGTCAAGCTTATATTATATGAAATTCCTAAGGGTTGGACTGAGTTCGTTTAAAAGATCCATTCATACATAAATACACAGTGCTCCAGTTTTAATCTGAAAGATAGATGGAGGAGGAGCTGTTGCATACTCGTTGACCAAATTTGAGACTTCACCTTCAAAAATATATTGGAGAAATCAGAAGATGCGATATTGATGTATGCTTTGAAGTATAAATGGTTGGCTAGTGTTCAAGCATCAGCAACCCTCAACTTAATAAATTGTGCTTCTATGGGCACTTTTGTTTTGAACTTAATCTTTTACTTAATTACCCCGATTGAGAGTAGATCAGAGAACCGAACTACAGTGTAGTTTTAACTTACCCTCAGAAACGAAAGGAAAATTTTAGTATAATCTGACAAACTGCCAGCCAGACTCTACACAAGGCCCTTGTATAAGGCACCAATCATCATTTGGGCACAAAAATCTCAATCATATCCCCAAAATAACATGGAGCCCCAGTCACAGCTCATTTGCTTGTGAGTCTTACGTACCTGAATAAATGGACAATTTTAAAGTTGGACTTTTGTTTTTACTTTTGACTGTTTTCTGCACCCCCCCCCCTCCATGTCCCCTCATCAACCGACTGTAATTACCCCAGGTCAGAGGTGCACAACCATGATGGGGAGGAAAGGCTGGGACAAGGGGAAGGAGGTGTGTGGAAGGCTTCGAGAGAGCTCTGCCAGGTCACTAATGGCCTCTGGGGCAACGACTTGGAGAACCGGCTGATGCTTTGCCTTTGATCTTCTAATTCACAATGATCATTAGTATTAACTCCGATTCTTCTGGGTGAAGAATTCCAGCTGTAACCTTTTCAGTTTACCTGACCTAAGAAAATTCATCACCCATCCCATTAGGATTTCAATAACCAGCTAAGAAAGAGAAAAAAGCAGCTGCCCCAGAATCTAGAAACCACCCGCTTCATTATTAAAACAGATTTTATATGACATATATCACAGAAGAATTAGGGCATTCCAATAGTTCCTCCATGTAATTAAATAATCTATTCCTTTTTCCCCCCGAGAGAGATGGTTCCCAGTTGGGTGAAAAAATCATTAGGGTCCGATGTAATCACAGTTGAAACATGCTATCTCCAAAGTAGCAGAGACCTTTTAAAATCAAGATAGAGGGATTTGTCAGTCCAACCTGGATTGGTTTTGGCAAAGCCTCGCTCTGACCCATCATCATTAAGAAAGCCTGTGAAGGTGAATGGCGACCGCATGGAAGAGAAAAATAGTAGCTATAAAGATATTCTCATCAGTTTCAGAGAGCTCATTTTTGATAAGGTACAGGGACATCTGAAAGGGAAAAAATTATTCTCACCCCTATACACTAGTTTTCAGGAATCTTAACTATATAATGTATCTGCAGATAACACAGAGCCAAGAAAGTCTCAGAGTTGCTGTCTCCACAAACCACCTTCCTCAGGCACATGAACGTGAAGATAAGATAGGACTAGTCTGAAGGAGGGACGGTCTTTCTCAAATACTTTGTACTACCCAGATTCTCATTCCAGGCAAAAGTTGGAGAATACAGTCTTCCTGCCCCACTATCTTCTTAGGACTAATTTTAGCTGAATCATGCAAGCTGGTTAGGCACAATGGAAATATTTACTGTTAAAGCTATCAGAGTTGAGAGGTGAGGGACAGAAAAATAGAAATGGAAGGAGGGGAGCAAATCCCATCTGCTTCCTACCTAATGCCTGCCTACAGGTCCTTCTGTCTGCCTTCGACCCTTCACTCACCTTGATCAACAGAACGGATTGTCTGGATAACAAAGAGAGAGGTACTTTCTCAGTGTAATAATAATTCCTAACGTTTAGAGAACAATTCTTCCACAACTGCAAGCAGAGATATGACACTAAGATGTCGCCAACAGATCTTGTTACCAAAAGCAAAACCAATGAAACAACATCTGTCTCTTCTAGAGCATTCAATTCCCAATTCAATTCCATTTACTCCATCCTTAGAGTGGCGGACCCGCAGGGCACTTTTCATCTAATAGTGTTTCTATGGAAACGCCATTCTCAACCTGGAAGATTCTACAACCCCTCACTTTGGCTTTATCCACATTGAGAGGAAAGTCTTATAAATCAGAAATTGAGACATAAATTTTGCCACAGACCAAAAAAAAAAAAAAAAATTTCCAGGCTAGAAGTTGACAATAAGAAACAAAACAAAACCAAAGAGTAAACTATATGTATCTGACATAGAAACAGTGTCTCTATTAAGTACCCCATGAGATCCCAAAGACCACTGACAGGAATCCAAGAGAATGTGAATGAAAATCAATTAAATCAATTCACCTTGAGGATCACCTCCCCAACTGGCCAATGTCAGATGTGCCACCCTTTGCATGATTTTTTCACCTGAACCCACAGGTGTGTATTTTACCAGCCTGCATTCTTCCTAACTCTCAAGACTCTTGGGACACACAGCTGCTCCATGCAGGAAAATATGACACTGCATATTTTAAATAAGAACCATATTAACCACGTTTCTATTTAGATTATATTTGAATCTGCAATATGCAATAGGCTAAATGTGCAATAGGGTAGAAAAACCAAACCAAACAAAAAACCCTTTACTTTAACCCTAAACATTGTATTTATTACTTCTTCTCATTTTCACTAGGCCCTTAGGCACAATCTTTGTTACACTATGTGGCAAAAGAACTGGCAATATGCAAAACACATCCACTTTAAACATTATGACATAGTAGGTTATAGTTATAATCGGAATAACGCCTTTAAGAAGGAAAAAGAAAACTTCGCAGAGCATATGCCCCCAAACTGACTGACTATACAGTGACTCATACTGAAATATTAAGGATTTTTTAATTGTTTGCTGTAATTTGTCTTCAGGCAAATGTAAGCATTTCTGTTAAGAAATGCTTTTGTTTTCTTTCTAATTCTCTCTTATTATCTAAATAATGTCAGTCACTCTTTTCAATTCCGGGGAATAGTTCTTTTAAGAGACATTCCCTAGTTATCAACCCTGGCAAATGTTCAACTAAGACTGAGGTAGAAATTTACATCCCTGAAATTTCCTTTTATCCCATAATCACCAAAGTTTAAAATCTGTTTCCTTTTTCTTTTATTATTTTCATCATATACAAGTATTTCCAGTTTAGCTCACTAGAAACTGTGAGTCCAAGAATGAAGCTTTAGTTCTCTCCTTGGAGTAGTAAAATGTGCTACTGCTTAAACCTACCTGTGGACAGCTACACAACAGCACATTTTTCTTATGCAGCTGGGGTTTTTGTTTTGTTGTGTTTTGTTTTGTTTTTCCTGGGCTTATTCTACTCCTCCAACACAAAAATGCTGGAAAGCCCTTTCAATGGCGGGTTTTTGTTATTGTTGCTGTTTTAACTGAATAAATCTAATGTAAAGATTGACCCATTTATTTGGAAAAGAAAAAAAAAAGAGTAGGAATTTGCTTTCAAAAAGGCAGGCAAGGTTTTATAATACACTGTTTAGCATTTAAAAAACCAGTTTTTACAATTTGCTAATAAATTGTTATTGCCATTGTTTTAATTAGCCAGAGTTTCAGTTGCTCTTTTGCATCTTGCAAGATTTCAGACAGGATTTTCTAGAGAAGTTACATTAATCATATGGCAAGAATGTGATCATTTGAAATTTGTAGCATCTTCCAAATGAACTGTGCCTCTGGAAGAACTCTCAGAACTTGAAATAAAGTTGCTAAAATATTAGTACAGAAATACCACGACTTACTTACATTTGAACAAATAACAAAACTCTTCTTAAACTCCAGAGGTCCTTCCCCATAGAATTTATTATGACCAGCTTCCGACTATAAACAAATACCTAAGGAATTGGTGCATTCCTTCAAGAAGTGTAACAAGACAAGGAGAAGGGTGTTCCCGGTAACTGCAGCCCTATCTGGTCTTGCAATTGGAGAAGAAGGAAGGGAATCACTTTCGTTGGGGGAAGGAAAGAGGGAGAAAATGTAAATATATCTCCTTTGCTTTTTGGATGATGTTATAAGACATTTGCTTTTTCGAGATGGTCACCATGATCGATATTTTTGTATGCGCACATGGCACTGGAGTGGGGAAGCAGTTGGGCACGCCCAGATGCGAACTGCAAGGCAATTTCCATGAGCCTTCATAGAGATGTGGACAAATGGGTTTCCCCTACCGGGGCAGTAGTGGTACAGGCCAGCACAGACCCCCAAACTGAAAGAAATTAGCCCGACCTCAAGAAATCAGGCAGTTTATGAATAATTTCTAATCCAATTGCCCAAATAACATATGGACCACAAAATGTACCGCAATGCAGGAAAGATCTTGCTGGCTGCTAAGGAAGTTCTCTGTTTTGTTTTAAGAAGATAATATAGCTCTCTGCAAGGTTCTTCCCAAGGGTATGACCTAGAAAACCAGGAATCTGGTGGATGAATAAAAGAACTTGCTTCTCTCTCTCCTGATCCTGTCTGAACCAATATTTGATTATATTTTATTCAGGGGCACCTCAGCTTCAAGGAAAGCCACAACTCCTCTGTGGACTGATATGGAGGCTGATGAAATCCATTCTCTCTTTTTTTTTTTTCCTCTCTCTGTTAGTACAGGAAATAGGCTCAGGTTGTAACTTCCAGAGCCACCTGATTTTGTCCCCTCCCGCCCTCATCCTCCAGATCAGGTTGGCTGGTCAGCCCCAGTGACGAAATATCAGCATGGCTGCCTCGGCACCTCTGACCGACTGTCACTTCTTATCTCCTGCCTCTTATTCTTCCTGCTGTGCCCTCCATGCCTTCTGTGCCCTCTGGACCCTATCCTTTCCCTCCCCCTTTTTAGTTGTGGTTGGTAATCCCCAGCAGCAACCTTGCACCTTGCACGAGGCAGATCTCAAACTATCCACATCCTTGTAACAAGTGTTGGGTAAGCAATGGCACCCAAACTGGGTTTTAGGTAAACCTAATACGATGTTAAAATCAGCTATGCCATCTAAAGCTTCAGCTCACCACCAGCATTAACCAACCTCCAAAACTGATTCCAAAACTGTCATTGGAGGCTGGTCGCTGTTTGGAATCATGATGGTGGAAGAGAGGGAAGAAACTTTCTTTTTTTTTTTTTCCAGTTACTCCTGCTGTTCTCAGTCTTTGTTTTATTCACAGATGCTGGAAAATCGGGATGAATTTAGACCCTTGAGTGTTATTGGAGGTTGTAGCCTCTCTCCAGAGGAGCAGAACCAGTGGCCTTCGACAGCCCCTGTGTGTCTCCCTGTAACAGTACAAGTCACTGGTGGACGGACACAGCTCTGAAAGTGGGCAAAGGCGTGAGGGTCAACAGACTTGGGTACATTGGCAACAACGCAGAATTGACCTTGATACTGAAAAATAAATGACTTTCAGAAGAAGCAAACTAGGCTAAAAACAGTAACATAAAGAGTTTGCTTCTGACATTTTTCAAAAAGCCAAGATTTTTAGCATTCATTCATTTTAGGCTAGGTTAGGCGAGGTGAGGCGAGGCAAGGCTAAGACCTATTTAAATTCAACCTTTGCCCTTAAGAGTGGAAGTTCCCCTTGCCAACAATTTTGCTGATTTTTAAAATATTATTTTATCCATAAATTTTCATTTGGTCTTCTTTCTGAGATGTCATTAAGTCAGTATGCACTTACAAAAATATCCACCAAAATATTATGATTATAAATATTTTGAACATGAAATTCATTCAGAACAATAACCAAACAAAACAAATCCCTTGGTGGCATAAAGCCCCCAATCTCCAGTTTCTCACATCTCCAGGAGAATTCCTGCAGTGAAAACAGCAATACTCACACAGACAATATAAACTGTTACTCTGCTTGAAAAGTCACAGGGGACTACACAGGAAGAGCCGACGCTATATTGCTGTTTTCCTTTACAGTTCTAAGTACAGGGACAACTTTCACTGGGCGGCCCTGACTCAGATGAATGTTTTGTAATGGCAACCAGGCCACTGAAACCACTTAAAAGCAAATTATGTGAACATCTTGCCATTGCAACAAGATTTAAACTTTTTGGACCATTCACTAGAAAGGTCCACAAAGCGTTCAAAGAAATTAAGTCCTTCTCTCTGGGATTTGGCTTACTTTTTTCTTAGTAGGAGTTGGTTCTAAGTACCTCAGAGTCACACTGAGAAAAGCAACATCATTAACACACATACTTAAAATCACAAATCACAGGAACTCCTAAACCTTATGACTTACAGTTAACAAAATTGCAATAGTGCACTTCAAATAAAACTCCTCATTTGGGGTAAGTAGCTAGGAAATTAAGTGCTAACACTTCAGTAAAAACTAGGGGAACACAGAGATTTATGAAATATTCCAAGTGCAGAGGGGATCATTTCTTCCCCCATTTTCTTTTCTATCACAACTGGTTCACCGTCCATATTTAGTTTACATATGTCATTTAGAATCCACTTACTGTTAGATGCTGGAACAGCCACGCCCTCATGATATTTGTGGCTACTTTGGGAAAGATGCCACGCTTTTTGTGACGCTTTTTGTCCTTATCTGGATCATCATCGTCACCTGTGCTGGGGGAAGCTACACTGTTGTCCAAGCCATCACCTGCAAACATAGTGAATCAAATTTTGACTGATGCTACCTTGACATGCTTTATTCAAATAGAATGCCTTTGGATATAAACAAAACCAAAAGAGCAATATAAATGATTAATAGTTTATTTGGTACTTTTTATTTTTTTTCCAAGACAAAGAGAAAGAACAAGGCCTAGGCTCAAAAGTAGTAAGGTCTAAGGAACTTCTTCCAAAGAACAGTGGGAAAGGTCAAAGGGAATGAAGGGAAATAGCCAATCTCTTTAGTAGGTTTTTTTGGTTGCCATGGTGATGATTCAGATGTGTATAGCTGAGATGTGGTCAGTTAAATATGGTGGTGGCCATGGGCAGAGATGCTGTCCCTGCCTGGGTATCCAAACCCTACCTCTAGTCATTGATGTTAACTTGTGAGAGGATGCATTTAGGATATCATCTATTTCCACAAGTGATCTATCTGAAGACTAAAGTAGGCCATGGAAATGTAAGTAATCCATCATCTGAGCGGCTTGACATAGGAATGCTTCAAATAGAATATAATTTTTCTTGTCATAAAAAGAGAGCATCAAGTTTAGTAAGGGCAAAACTCCTGAAATAGTTTTTTAATTAGGAAACAATTACTATGTAAGTCAAATAAAGTGATGTTGAACTCATAGTCAATTGGAACTGTATTACCCTAAAAGTCCAGGTAGTTTCTAAAATTTCTTCTAGATTAAATCTTTCTCATTTGAAAAGTCACCTGTTTTCAAATTCCTGAATACTGGATCCTATTCTTCCATTGATTTGTGTTATAACATGTACGTTGTTTCTTCTAGAAAATATTCTGGCTCTGTGACACCATAAAACAAAAAATGTAATATTCCTTTTACAGTGCCGTGTTGAATAAGACCAAAAAAATGAAATCTCTGCCCATATAACCACACTGTCCAAAACAAGTCATAGGGTTCGAATGGAAACTAAGTACACTTTGTGTTCTGGCACGAAACTTCATGGGAAAAACAAGCCTGGACTAAACCCACTACAGTATAAAGCAGCTGAGCTTCTGTCAAATGTGCCTCCCTACCTGCTGTCTCAGCTCTCCGAGGAAGGCACCGACTTTGAGAAAGGGACAGGTGGATCCAGCCCAGGAAGAAGAGCTACAGAAGCAAGGCTTTGCAGTGAGGCAACACATTTACCTATGAGCACACTCCCCGGGTTCCGAACATCACTGGAGAGCCGTCCACGTGCCCAGGAATCGGGTACTCGGGTAAGACAAGCTTCCTAGCCACTGTATATTGTAACTAGCCTCATCGCGTCATGAACTTATTCCGTATTCCTTATTTCTGTTACCTAAATACACTAGGTACAAATACACTACCTTGATTTCAGTTATTGCAATCTAATCTACAGTCATTATGTTGCCATTAATCCATTGTTCTTAACAGCTCCCTCAAGAATCCCCTGCCCATCCCCCCCACCAAAAGGAAATTGTCCCCAGATCACCTTAACTTGTACCGAGGTAAACTTTAAAAACTGTTGGGTGAGGAACAGACTAAATTCCAACATTTCTGCTATGACTACAGCATATGCCATGAACACAAAACTTCTGCAGAACTTTTCTGAGTGTGATTTTTTTTGAATTTTAAAAATCCATCATTTTATTGTATTTAAAAATCCATCTATTTTGTTAAAGTTCCACATGATCGTAGCTGTGCTCTCGGTGGAAAAGGTCATAAAGACCCACAATCCCATGGCCTTCACTGTAGCAGCAGTGCAGAAAGTTCTTGGGTGACTTGCCCAAGGTCATCCAGCAGGGATGGGACTGGCAGGCCCCTGCAGGACCAGACACCCGCATCCCTAAATCAGTGCTCCTTCCACCCCACCAAACTCTCATTATTTGCATAACCAAGTGTTTTATAAGGAGTCCCCTTGGATTTGCCTAATAAATTCCTTGAAAGTCCAGTATTTAAAGAGGCTTTTTATTCAGAGAAGCAATTCACCATATAAAATAACAATTCATTAAAGAAACATGAGAAAAGAAACCAACTCAACAGCATTTAAAATTTCAATGGGCTAATCCACTTTCAATATGCAAAAGGTAACCGAAAAAAGGAAACATATTACTTGATCATTGATTAAAAATGAAAAGCTTCTAACCTAATGACAGTTTTTCACCACCTCTCCATGATTGTTTTCCACCTTAAAAAAAAAAATAGCCTTTCCATCCGTCTCAAAACCCCTTCAGATTAATTTAGCAGGCAATGCCTAGTGCCTGCCTCGAAGAGAATTCATTGATAATTTATGGAAATATCTACTATAATCCAGCGGAGATGACTTTTTTCCAGCTTTGTGCATCAATAGATAATCAAGGCCTTAAAGCAGCCTTAGCTTCCCATTACCTCAGGCAAAAGAATTCCTGAAAGCGTGCCTTGAGGGCACCTGAATTATATACTCCATTAGGAGAGGAAGGCTTTCTGCATTCCATGTGTAACACTCACCAGAACCTTTCCTGTTTATTTCTGCTGTATGAAAGCAGCAGCATTAGGAACAGAATTTTTTAAGTGAAGACTTATGTAGACACAATGGAGAAACCTTTCAAGCAGGAGCCAGATCACCCCCTTCAGTCCCTTGGCAGTGACCCTCTCCCGAATAAAAGGTTTCTATTACATCATTAGCTCAAGCCAAAAACAGCCTTGGCTTAATGCACAGTTTGTTCTTCCTACTGTTTTTAGGCAAATACAGCTACTTTACTCCCATCTGGGAGGGAAATTACACTGCTGGGTTGTAATCTAAGACAAGATTTTCATTGGAAGCAAATGCTTTCAATCCAGTGTAAATACTGGTGCATGTTCAGAAAAGCCTAAAACAATAAACCCTGCTCCTTCCTGACACAAGTTAGGGAAATGGAGAAGATGGGGAAGGAGAAGAGCAATACTAAAACACACGATTCTAAAAGCAAACACTTCCATAGATTTTAATAAATTGTTTAACCTCTTCCACTTTCTGGAATTGAAAATGGATCTCGAAACATCTCCACCTCGGAGGAAAGTCTAAATGGTCAATTGTACCTTCAGCATTTCCCTTCACTCTGCAATTTGATACAGTCACCTCGATGTGGTCTCTGGAGGATTTATTTCCTTTTTTTATTTTTAAGATCACTAAACAAACTTGGAGAACCGCCGGCCGACCACATGGCAGCAGGCAGCGGCTCTGAACCACATTTGTAAAATGTCAGCAGTGACTTCATTCCTGGAGCTGACTTCTCCTGCCGCCAAATGAAGGCAAACTGAAAAGGTGGAAATAATCATAAAAATGATGCTAGTCCATAAACAAGCTTACAGCCTCATTAGGATAGCAGTAGGCTCCAGTGGGTGATTTATGCTCGTTTTGCTGATGCTATGAGGAAATGCCATAGGGCGACTTTAGCCAATTGCTAATGGTTTCTGACAGCTTCTTAGCAACTAGTGCAAGCAACGTTGTGGCGTTTGCTAGTGACAGAAACCGAAAATGTCATATTATCTGCCCATGTGTCATGAAGTCCGTGTGGCAATTAACTAGCAGGCCAGTGACTGAGGGGCCAGAGGCTCCCGAAAATGGCCTTTGGCTATACAGAGGCAGCCGATGGGCGCAAGGCACATGCTGCCTACACGTATGCAACATTCTAACGCAGAAATCCACTTCCTTGTGACTCCCCCGCTCTGATGAGACCGGGCCACTCAGATCCCTTCTTTCCCCCTCACTCAAGTGAAACTCTGGGCTCTCCTCCCTCTCTCTCTCTGTCTCTCTCTCTCTCTCTCTCCCCCAGCAGTGGCTCTGGCTTTATGAGAAGTCTCCAAAGCGATCTGCTTTGATATGATTATCCAAATGGCTCCTTAACCGGCAGTACCTGGTTCTGTGCATTTGGGACGTTGGAGTCCAAGGTGCTAGCCTGTTTTTCTGCTCTCTCACGAATTAGTCTAAAAGGATTGAAGCTCACTGAAGCGGACTCATTGCCTGTCAGATTGCAGGGAGCAGAGGGACTCAGCAGCAACAAGACACTCCGTGAAAAACACCAGGCTTCTAACGAGCGGGGGGAAGAATCCTGGCCACACTTTCCAGTTTCTGAGCTATCAAAACCATGCACTATATGTCAAACTGTCAAACCTTTCAGCGTGGGCCATTTGCCCTTTCAAATAATATTTAAGAATTGTTTTTACAAAATTTTATAGGCCATGGTCTAGTGAAAGAGGCCAACCAACAAAGAAAGGAATTTGTACTACAATTCGTCTACGGACAATTTCTTGCGAGACCTGGTTTGTCCCTGCGGAGCAAGGCAGGTGACCTGTGGCAGCTCCCAGGCTGTCAGAGAGCTCAGATTTCAAACACGCTCAACTCAAACATCCCGAGTCGCCTATTTAAGCATGCCCGGGCATTTAGACTGTGCTATCTCGTGCCTTTCAAGGCAGGATAAAGCGGCATTTACCGTATTCAGGCCATTCAATGGGTCAGACTGACCGTGTCAGCAGGGGCTCCTCTCCGGCAGGTCAAAGCCCTGCTCCCGTTTTTTCTCTTTTTCCTAACGCCCTCTCCCCCCGTCCAACCCAACCCCAGGACTGCCCATCCCCAAAACCTATTCTGAGCCAGGCAAAAACAAAACCCCCCAAAAGTGCCCAAGATTTACATCACAACGGAGAGGAACTTCCAGGGTCGGTGGGTCAGCAGGTATAAATAAAAATGGGTTGTCTGTCAGAGCGTTCTTTCTGTCGGGGAGGCTAAACTCCTAATTAGGGATCTGAACTTTCAACTGCCGGGGCAGATGAAGGTGTAAGGTTGTGGACCTTCTTGTTTTGCTAGAGCTTCACGACAATTCATTTACAATTTTGCCAGGGAGACGCCATAGTTCCTGGCCAGGTCTTCCCCTTCACTTTCGCTCTACGCCTCTTCAAGTGTTTGGAAACAGAATGTTGGTCCCAGAAATGGAAGTAGACTCAAAACCAAGGCCATCTGTAATCGCATCTTTTGATATGGACTAAAGTCTATCATGTCTTGAAAGGTGACAAAATGGTCAGTTTAAAAGCATTAAGGCTGTACCGCTCGTGTTGTACGCTGGCTAACTTTTCAACCAGTGTAAAGGGCTTTTCCCTCTTGCCTGTTTTCTCACATAGCATATCTACAAAACAATATGGCATTTCAGCCCTTATGCAGTGTGTAGAACATTCCTGCCCTTCCAGGGGCTGCTGGTGCAAACACCCCGTCAGTATGGAGAGGTCGGGTTTCTTTTGTAGTGGAGCTATCCGAGTGTGCCAGGTTGTTAGGAAGAATGTAAAACTACCCCAAACCCACCTCTCCAGATCACGGCTGTGTCTACTTAGCCAGAAGTCAGATGGGATAATGTTTCTGTGTTATGTTAAGAGGATAAATGGTGAGAATTATAGACAACCCTTTCTCAGGAAGCAGCTAGAATACTTCAGAGGTTATAAAGAAGTGTTTTGTCTTCACTGAGAATGTGTAATCACTGCCAGAATGAGTTTTCTAAAATACATATCTGATCTTATAACCCCGCCTCTTAAAATCTGCTGTGGCTACGGTTTGCCTTCAGGATAAAGGTCACACTTTTGAGCCTGGCATGAAAGGCCTTTCACGTTCTCTCTTCGCCCCGGGGTGTTTGCAGCCTATCTGCTGCTGGGTCCCCACCCAGACCCTGAGCCTCCTGACCTTCTCAGCATCTCCCCACAGGCACGGCTCTCACACCTCTTCTAGGTTCCCTGTGTAGCCCCCTTTGCACTGTCCTTCCTGGCAAGCTCCTTGGTGACCTTTTTTTAGGTTCAGCTCAACTGCCATCTCCTCTAAGAAGCATGTGCTGAACTCTGGCTGTTCAGTGACACCCCTCCCCAATCCCCAATTTTTCTTTTCCTGACACGCCTCCATCCCAACACACGTCGCACTCCATCCAGCAGGACTGTTGTGTTCTGTAGTCTATGTCCCCTTGGCTTGATTCTAGGATATATGAAAGCAGGGACGGGGTCATATTCCCCCTCTAAGATTCTCTAGCCCCGGGCTTATCCCAGTGTCCAGGGTACAGACTTGTCAGTGGCATAGTGAATGACTGAGCGAATGCATTTCTTTTTTCACTGCATGGAGAAAACCAGTTTCCATTTCCAGCTGTTACAATCCTTTTTGATACATGCTTAAACTCTTTGAGGAATATCCACCAAGGAAAAATCAGTAAAACTCTAAGAAAACATAAAGGAAATGCATTCTCCAATGCTGGGATGTTTTCCTTGGAATCTTTCAGCTCCTCTTGGACAAAAGATGGACGGAGTGAGAGAATCGGAGCTCTTTCTAGTCTTTGCCATAGTTTCTCAGGAGTACATTTCTACTTCCTTCAATTACAATTTAAAACTTTCTACCTAACTAAAATGTCTTGCTGTTTGTACATTTTTCTGAGTTCAACTCTAAAAAATAAAGCCAAAGTTTGGCTTCCCTCTGAATTTTTAATTTTAAATATATCACTTGACAGGTCTCCTAGTTTTATCCTCGCAAAGAAACTCAACTGTCTCTCAGCAGACAATTGTACCCTGAGCTCAGACTCCAGGCTCAAACTTTACAGACTCAGTGCTAAATACAAAACTCTAGAACTCTGGCTTTTCCTTAGTTTTGCCAAGTCATGGATCGGCTATCCCCACAGCATTCCTCCACACCCATCTCAGCAAATTTTCAGCAACAGGTTATCAGAGGACCTTAGTATCTGATACTATCATACAGACTGACTGCCACAGGGTCCTCGGAGACATTAGAAAGGATTTTATAAGATCAGTGAAAACCTAATACAACCCCATAAGTCTTATTACACATTTTTAAGAGAAACACAGTAGACTATATATCTTCAAATTTGCAGCCAACATACAAATACATAATTGTCTAAATCCTTCACTTTTGAGTTTGACTTGAATTAGGGCTCTGTTACCACAGCCTCCCTTCTGCATCTCTTCTCATCCTTAGGTGTTTAACATTTCCTTGTTCTTAGTTCAAAGTGATTCTCAGTTGATCAAAGAAAAATAACAAAGGAAAGCACATTCTCGTATGTTTTATGTTACCACCCACCACTTCCCTGAAAATCTGGAGGTGGTTCCTTTGGAAACCAAGATAAGGAGTTAGATGTTGGCACCTGCCATGCAGTATGAGATTCTAGAAGGGGTATAAAAAATGGCCAGTGTTACAGATACACTAATGGCAGTGACTGATAAGACAGAGGTAAAAAAATGTGGGGGAGAAGATTAAGAATAAGCAAACTTTAAATAAACACATTATTGGCACTTATAAGAAGAAATGCCTAGGTACATTTCCCAAGGTTGGCTTTATAGAGATTTGCCATGAAGCTTTCCTTTCTCGTTGCTTTAGGTCTGTTAAACAGTGACAAAAACTTGTTAATATTTAGCCCCTGTGGAATGAGCTCACAGCCTTATTCTGGCCTGTAGTGGATTCCTGACATCACAGAAACCTAACGGGAGGAATGGAGACTCGAGCCTGGAGGAAGTAACTCTCTCAACGAAGGTACTGCCTCCTTTTCTGAAAAGTAAAGTGTGAACTTTAAAAATGAGCCCTACACAGGTAACCACCTTTTGCCTAAGTGGTCACTCTTACCATTCATTTATTCTTTTGACAGAAATGTACTGAATTCTGACTATGTCCCAAACACTATGTCAACCATGAGGGACACAGATGGGGAACAAAATCAGAAAGAGTCCCTGTTTCTACAGAGCTTTCCAGATAGAGGGCACAGATGTGAAACAAAATAATCACAGGGATAAAGGTACGACTATACTCAATCAGAAACAAACATAGGTCTATGAATGCTGAAACAAAGGAGACCACTGAGGAGGAATCTGGAGCAGAATCTGAAGGGTGGAGAAAGTCGAGCGGGTGTAGGAAGCAGCCTAAAAGGGCAGAGAGCAGAGAAAGGACTGCAGGCCACAGGGTCCAGCAGGTACAAGGGCCCTGTGTCTGGAAGTGTGATACAACCACAGAATGGGAACCTGGGAAAGCAGGACCACATGAAGCTGGATGGGTGTGAGGAGTAAGTCCACTCAGGGCCTTGTGGGCCGTGGTTCAGGATTTGGGTGTCTGTCCCTAGGCTTCTGAGTAGTGACCCACACGTACTTCTGTGGCATCATCAGTCTCTTCTCCGTCACATGCCCCAGTACTACCCCAAGGTCTCTTTCTAGTTCCACCTAACAAAGCACTTGATTCCAAATTAAGATGGGGGAATGAGTCCATTCAGGTAGACCCCAGCACAGGCACAGATCACACTCTGAAGTTAATCTGTAAGTAGGTCTCTTGGACACTGGAACATATTTTCACATAGAAGCAAGTTATGAATGGTGTTAGGTCCCAAGGCTTGCTCATCAAAGCCAAAGTAATTCATTAAATGAATAAAGTTCCAACACCAGAGCCCTAGGTGCAGAAAGTATAAGAAGAAGGAGGAGATGAGTTGTTGGCTTTTTTCCTCGTATTTTTGTACATAGAATCAGCCGAGGAAAATATTCAAGTATGTGTAAGTGCCTTTCGTACCTCCTTTTCTATATGTCACATCCATTGCTCAGCAGACATCTCCTGGAGTTTCCCACTCTCCCAGTGCCTTGTAGGGGCACTTGGCCTCCCACTGTGGACACCCCACCTACACCTATCCTTTTCCTGCTGTGAGTTCACACTTACCATCTCCCAATCACCCAAATACCCAGCCTTTCAGTCTAGTTCATCTAAGCCAGACCTGTTGAAGTAGAAAGCGATCTGCAAGCACTAATGGAGACTCAGCAAGAAAACCTGATGCCCCCTCACCTTCCCAGAAATGTGGGCATCTTTGAAAGAAAATTTGTTAATGCAAATGAATCTTTAAATGGCAGAATTTCAGTAAGTAAAGTTTTTTTGTTTATATTTTAAAGATTTTATTTATTTATTTGAGAGAAAGCATGAGAGGGGAGAGGAGCAGAGGGAGAAGCAGACTCCTCGCTGAGCAGGAAGCCTGATGTGGGACATGATCCCAGCACGCCGGGGTCATGACCTGAGCTAAAGGCAGACGCTTAACCAACTGAGCCATCCAGATGCCCAGTAGTAAGTAAAGTTGAAAAAAAAAAGAAAAAAATACAGTTGGTACTGTGGAAGTTTTGTTGTTAATTGTGTTTTAATCAGCAGATGCCAGCCTTTCAGAAGAGCCCAGGATCAAGTTTCCAGACTTGTCCTTGAATCCCTCCACCCTCAACCACTCACCCCTTGCTCATCCCTCCTGCATTTGGGAAGTCACACATCTCTCACCTTGCTCAGTGTTTCTTTCTTTTTCACAGAAACTGTGGTGGCAGTGAATGGGTCCTGGGAGTGCACAGCAGTGAGAACAGCAGTAAGAGATCTTGGCTGAACAAGTGTGTGTATACGGAGGACACTCCTATGATCTGGGCATTTATAAATCAGAGATCACCAACCCGTTGGAATAAATTTGGAAGAACTCCTTTGCTACAAATAAATTCACTCTATTAAGCATCTATCACTTCATGATTCTTCACGGAGACCACAAACCATGCATAAAACATAGGAGGGTAAAAAGTATGAAAAGAATCCAACCAAACAACGGAGACCCAGAATGAAAATGCTCACCGGATTTTTAGGGAACACAAAGAAAATCTGTTGAATTATATTAATATGCCATTGATAGAATTGAGGGAAGAAATAGGACTTTCTAAATTCGTGGAAAGGAAGAATTGTCAGAGTTGGTCAGTTTTCATATTTGCAGTTCACTTATGATTTATTTTCTGCATGTGTTTCTATGAATAGAGTACCACGGACAGATAAAAGATGTACCAAGAAATCGGCTACATTTTCCAAATTTTTTTAAAAAAATCATTGTATTTTGTTTTTTGGAGATAGGAAGACCTTTTTCTAGTAATTCAATATGACTTTTGACTTGAATTCCCCTCAGGGGAACAACAGAAAATTAGTTACCTACATGCAGAGGACAAACAGCAATGATGAATAGGAAAGAAAAAAAACACAGATTTTACTCATTTTTCATCCATTCAGCATTTTTCTTTTCTTTTCTTTTCTTTTTTTTTTTTAACAACCAAACACCATGGAAAATCCCTGCAAAAACAGCATAACTTCTTAATGAAGTCTTACAAACTTCAGTATGTGAGTGCACTGCAAGATGTTACTGACATCTTTGTATTTATACTAACAGTAAAACAAAATGGAAATCCCCCAATCTTTTTCTAAGAAAAAAAGGAAGAAAATGTGCTATAGTAGCAAAGTCAAAACAGTGTAAAAGTATAAAAGTCATAAACTTTTGTTTTGAAGCAACATCTCAGAAAGCATTTGAGGAACTAGTATTTTACCTTTTTAATATTATAGTAATGCACGCCAAATTCCTTGAGATATTCCTTCGAAAATATTTAAATCATATATTGACAAATGATCTCAAAATTCTATTTAACCATGAAAATAAATCCCTCAGTCAAAACAAAAACAAAAGCAGAAAACGAATGCCACACATGGGATCTTATAGCCGGGCAGCATACACACACCCACCCACCCACACACACACACACACACCAATTATTTTTGTGAGATGCTCAAATGCTTGCCATGTAATTTGTTTTTAAATTTTTATATACTCTGTATGTGTGTGTGTATATGTAGGTATATACCTATATATACACACCTGTGTTGAGTGTGATATACCTGGGTGAGTGTGTACATGTACACTTACACAGAAAAGATAACATTTATTTATCAAAAAGGTCATTTCTTCAGCAAACTCAGTTATATAGAATGTACTTGAGAATGTGGGTTTAATAAAAAAAAATTTCCAATATGCAGATTAGAAGCGGTTGAAGTGGTTCTCAACTTTGGCTACACATAGAATCATGCGGTAGTTTTCACAAATCCTGATGCCTACACTGTATCCAAGACCAATTAAATTAGTATTTTGGAAGGTGAGATCCCAGCATTAATGACTTTTAAAGCTCCAAGATGATTAAAATGTATAGCCAAGTTTGAAAACCAGTGGATTAGGGTCACAGATTATATGTGGCAAAGCTCATAGATTTTTTTTACAGAGAAATGGCCATAAGACCCTTAATCAGAGAACTGTTCTGTGTACATTAGATGTTGTTTTCAAAGGTTTACTCATCTGATTTCCTGCCTCATAGTTTGTAGACTGAGAGTTTTGTCACAATGTAAGATGATAAAAAGGCAAAAAAGAACTTGGCCCACAAGGGCCCTTTAGCGGAGAGGAAAACAGCCCTATAGATGTTAAAGAGGCTGTGTAAACAAACAAACAAACAAACAAACAAAACTATGTAGCACAGCACCATAAATCACGTATCTACTGAATTAAATTATTTTAAGCTTGTGAAGATTAGATATGATACAGTGTTATGTGTAGTCTGGAGACATTTTCCTAAAAATGCCCCTAAGTTTTTTTGAATATCTAAAAATGTAGGATTTTGTTCATCTGGACCACATCACTTTTTTTTTTTTTTTTAAGATTTTATTTATTTATTTGTCATAGAGAGAGAAGCGAGAGCGAGCACAGGCCGACAGAGTGGCAGGCAGAGGGAGAAGCAGGCTCCCTGCCAAGCAAAGAGCCTGATGTGGGACTCGATCCCAGGACGCCGGGATCATGACCCGAGGTGAAGGCAGCCGCTCAACCAACTGAGCCACCCAGGCGTCCCTGGACCACATCACTCTTGAGCGAGAGCAGATTAACCAGAATCCCGTGTCCATGTTCCGTAGCCACTCTTTTCATGACTTGCCCTCATTTCACTGGTCTGTATAGCTAGATGGAGCACAGCCCTCAGTGTAAGCATCGTGCGTGGGTTAAACACAGGGCACCAGCACCCCTTCTGACCCTCCCTGGCTTCTTGGGGACCTTCTCTCAAGGTGTCCAAGGGTTCTTCATCCCTTTTCTTCGGCTCTCAGTACATATGGAGGTAGAGGGAAGGGTAGGGTGTGTGCAGAAAGGGTGAGAGGTCAGCTAAAGGCGGACATGACTGGATGAGAGAGCGGGACCCACCTCCTGCAATAATGCAAAAGTTGGAGCAAGAGGGAATGCTGTGGATCAAGGGAGAAAAAAACAGACGGAGATTGCTTTGCATTCGAAATGAAATGGAACTAGGCTGTAAAATGTAGATTAGGAAGTCTTTGGGGAGAATGAAGTGATGTTAAGTACACAGGCAAGAAAGAAGTTGGGCTAAAAAAGAAAGAAAAGCTTGTTATTCTCTTATGGTAAAGCCATCTGAAAATCCACCAGTTTCTGAAAGATAAGGTTTGAGAATTACTGGCATGTACCTGTGATTACCTCTAACCTTCTCTCCTCTGATTGTCCCAGATGCCAGTCCTTGCATAGTTTGGGGGGTGCACACACCAGTCACTCAGTTAATTAGGACAGGTGCTTGCCGCTCAGAATCAGCACGTTCTGTCAAGTGGTGACTTCCTTTGGTGGGCACACAAGGATAAAGTCACTTTCCACAGCAGCGATACTCCAGATCTAACTTGTGAAGCCCCAGGCATCTTGCCAAAACGCAGTTTCTGATTCAGTAGAGGAGGAGCCTGAGAGGCTGCATTTTTCACAAGCTCTGGGGGCTGCTGAAGCCGCATCGCAGGTCCAAGGACCGTGATAGGCATCCTAGCGAGGTTCTGGGGGATCTTCCCCTAAGGGCAAATAAAGCTAGAAAATGTTGGGTGCACGTGCAGGCCTGGCTACAGTGGAAGGCGACACAGTCTCCTCCAGCGCCCACAGCGAGGATCGTACCTGCACCCGCGGGCAAGGACAAGGAAAGGCTGTTCATGTCCTCATTTTGAGAATCACCTCGTGATGTCTCTAGGACTAACTGGAGTATCAGAACAAGCCAGGATGTCTCCAACTGGCGACTCTCCTTGAGTTTTGTTTTGGTTTTTTAAAGATTCATTTATTTATTTGAGAGAGAGAGAGAGAGAGAGCATGCTTGAGTGGGGGGATGTTATTATAGTAATGCATGCCATTACTATAATAATGGTATGGAGGGCGGAGAGAGTATTTCCAGCAGACTCCTCACTGGGTGAGGAGCTTGACCTCAGAACCCTGAGATCGAGACCTGAGCTGAAATCAAGAGTCGGACACTCAACTGACGGAGCCAGCAGGCGTCCCACAACTCCTTCCTGATAGTACCACAGCCCTCTCTCCTCCATCTCCCCAGCACATGCAACACCTCGCTCACTTGTCTGGGAGGCATTACTAGAGAGCAGTGTAGCCTCTGGAGTCAGATCGTCTAGGTTCATGTAAATCCCATCCTCACCACTTGATAGCTGCATGGCCCTGGGAAAGTCAGTTAACCTCTCCAAGCCTCTATTTTGCCCCTCTGGAAAAAAGAAGCATAGTAATAGTATAGTGTTGAGTTACTGAACAGATTAAATAAAATAAGCTACATTGAACATTGAAGACAGAACATGGCAACGCTGGCTTAGCCCAGTTCCTGTGGTTGTTTTGCTACTGAGAACATTCTTTGAGCAAGGGGACCTTTCTCCTAAGCCCTGCACCCAAAGCAAGAAAAACAATCACAGCCACTCTAGTTATGTGCCCTCATCTCCCCCATCCTGTTCTCCTTCCTAGCAGCCACTTTCCCAAACTACATAGACCCATCCTCCTAGCACTGCATACCATTTTCATGTTTTCCTTCTTCCCCCGCAAAGAGCCCTGGAATGACTTGGAACTTTATACATGTGCTCTAGAGGAAAATGGGTGGGTGGTGCCGCCTAAGGGGCCCAACGATAAGATTCTGGTGGCCTAGGGCTGGACGGTGATACACAGGAAACACGTTTTATTAATACAAGTACTCGCTCCCCACACAAAATAGGTCAATTTATAATACCTTGTCCTCTGCTCTCCAGATAATATTTCCATGGTAAATAATAGCAAAGGCTTCTGGTTTTGATTTGCAAATATGGACAACAGTTATATCATTGAAGAAAGTATCTTTAAGGCCTAGGACAAGTGGGATGCCATAAAGAAAAGTGGGGCTAACTTTCAAGTTATAGGCCATCTCTTGTCTAGACAGGAAGATGAGCAGTTATAATAAAAATTAATATTTACTGAGCACTTACTACACAGTCGACGTTGTGTTTAGCCTTTATTTTCAGTCACTTAATTAATCCTCACGAAAACCTTAGGAGGTAAAGTTAAGTTCATCATCATGGTAAAAATAAACTAATTAAAAAAAACCAACAATTTCTCCATATTTTAAAAAACACTTGGGAGCCTGGGTGGCTCAGTTAAGCAACTGCCTTCGGCTCGGGTCATGATCCTGGAGTCCCAGGATTGAGTCCCACATTGGGCTCCCTGCTAGGTGGGGAGTCTGTTTCTCCCTCGGACCTCTCCCCTCTCGTGCTCCCCCTCTCTCATTCTCTCTCTCTCTCTCTCTCAAATAAATAAATAAAATCTTAAAAACAAAAACAAAAACCCCTTCACTTGTTATGGTTTTTTAGGTTTTTTTCAAACTGTTTTTGTAACCAATAGAGACAACTCCTACTTACAGACAGTAATAAGCTGCTTGGAGAATACACACCTTACTGAGTGCTTTCCCGAATTACCTCATGTCATCCTTGCCTTGGTCCCAGTGTACAGGTAAGGCAACAGAGCTCCTTGTGAACGCCAACCCACATCGGACTCAAAGCTGAACTCCTAACCATCCCAGAATTACTCTCTCCAGTTAACCCATGAGATTCGATGACAATACAATCAAGATGCGTTAACCTCTAGAAAGCTCTCCTGGAGCAGTAAGTGTCTTTTCTCATTGCTGCATGCTGTCCAAAGCCAGCACAAAGCCTGACCCATAGCGAGGACTTCACAGACATCTCCTGGATCACACTCTTTCCACTGAAGTCAAAGAAGGAGGAGAGGAGAAGCATGCGATCTCTGAGCGGGATGCAAGTGTTCCTTAGTCAAAGATCATGGAAAAGGTTAAATGTGAAAACCACCTCCGAAATGTACGCGGAAGAAAACAAATACCGAGTGTTTATGGATCGGGGGAACGTACGCAAGAATGGGAGAACGCCCCAAATAGTCACACTGCAAAAAAAAGTGAGGCTGTTGTCTTGAATGTGCCTCCAAACACTGAAGGAGAAAGTCATAGGGCAAGACATCACATAGGCGGTGGACGGCGGGTGCGCAGCCACCGGCACCCTGAGAGGAGTCCTAAGTTCTGGAGAGCAGGGCCAACAGAAGCCCTGTAGCTTGCACAGTGCCGAAAAACGGTCATGTATGGAGCTCCAAAGCACCCACTTTCCAGCTCCCACAGATGGTCTTCAAGTGTGTCTCGTGTCAGGAACCTGAGGTTCTGCCCGCAGGAGAGCTGGGAGGAGCCTGCGCCCACGGGCCTCGGCAGAGACAGAGCAGACAAGGGGCTGACCACAAGCTCGAGCCACAGTTTCTCTCAGGGATTGCGTATCAAAGGAAGGCAAGTCTCCTCTCCAGGAGGGATCCAGAAATACAAACAAGGTTGCTTCATGAAACACCAGCCTGGAGCAGAAGACACTCCGGCCGCCCCCCACACCCGAGGGGAGCAGCACTTCCACATCCCTGCGGTTTTCAGTGATGACATCACCTACATGCTAATCTGAACTCTTCCTGGGGCGAGAAGCAAGTAGCAGAGTCCATGAATTATTTTCATCCACAAAAGGCAGAAATCATCCTTCCCCACAGAAAGGACCTTGGTCTTCAGGGCACTCTGCACCCCCTCTCGTGTCCCGCTGGCTCTCACCCCGCTCTGAGCTCCTGCAGCTGCCTCTATAGAAAGTTCACCTGGCAGCCAGCCCCCCTCGCTTTCCAGCACAATCATCCCACAAAGACTGGAAATGTCAGAGTAGCCTCGGCTCCATGACGCTCCCCTAGACCTAGACTCGCAGGAGTGACGGCCACCCTGGAGCTGCAATCATGCCCCACCGCGTCCCCACACACAGGCCACCTCCTCGTACAGATGTGAGCCTCCAGGGTGGGCACGACTCTTGGTTTCCTGCTCTGCTTTAAGTCCCCCTTCTGGGCCTCGCCTTGACCCCGACCACAAGCTGCCTGGGAATCACTCTTCCCCTCCCCTCCCCCAGACCCTGCCAGTCTTCTTTCCCAGGGCTGAATACTGCTCCCAGGAGGAGCCAGCTAGAGTGGATTCTCTCCCTTGAAAATAGACCTCAGAACACCCATCCCAGCCCTGCCCAACTTCTGAGTTGGCCTGTGGCCTAGAATGCCTTGCTGCTGGTCCCACCTATCAGACGGGGGATCCAAAATGCCAGGCCTGGACTTGTTATACCCTTTGGACACTCTTTCTTGGACCACCCAGCTGCCTGCCCACGGACCAGCTTTTATATCCACGTTAGGTGCTCCCAGCCCTCATTCCTCTTGATAAGGAGGATGCTTCAGCCCTGCCCCAGCCTCCTCTTGCTGCCCAGTGTCTCTGTGTCTCTGAGATTCTAGCCAGGTGCTCGGGTTTCAGCGTGTCCTGCCTTCTCCCCATCTGGCATGCCAAACCGGGAAACAGCCCCAGATCACATCCAGTCAAATCCAGATGGTCTGTGAGAGTACAGTTTCCACGTCTGATACTGAAGGGGATGTGGGAGACATGGGCCATCCTCTCTGCATTTCATTCATCTTTCCAGGAACCTCTGAAGTTAGTCTCTCTAAGGCAGGCATCTCCACCATTATTTGGGGCAACAAGTTCTCTCTCGTGTAGAAGAGACCGCTACGGGGAAGAACAGTCGTCTAGTCTAGTCTGAGCAAAAAGCCTGCTTGAAAGTTGTATGGTGGGTCACCACAGGCCCAAAGCTACACATTGGTCTTCTCTCTGGTCAAAAAACAGGAGTATGATCAGGTTTTAAAAATGCATAATCATCGTAGGGAAAGATAATCTCCCTCAGAGAAGCCTGAACACTTTCAAGGCACGGAATGTGACTATGCGGAGCCACGTTACCATGAAAGGATGAAAAGCAACAGGAGGAAAGTTGAGCTGAGTGATCATGTTAATGGTTTGTCTTCGATACTTGCTTGTTTTCCTTGTTCTATTTTGTTCTTTAATGGGAAAGTGGGTGTTTGGAGTGTGGGCTATTTGAATGTGGAATGATCCTTCTAGGTCTTCCTAAACTTAGCAGGGAGTCAGGGGGTAAAATCCCAGATGGTCAAACAGTGATTTCACAACCTCAGGCCACAATTTCTTATCTTTCCAAGTTCCATACTTCCCCAAACATATGTAATCACGCCTGATCTAGAGGTCACAGCCCAGGACTGAAGTTCCACTACTGTCTGCGTAGCCTTTGTGAAGCGACTCCACCCTGCTAAGCCTCCCTGCCTCCACCCACAAAGGGCTGGTGGGAATAAGGAACTAGCTAATTCAGAGGGGTGTTGTGAAGAGCAAGTAGAATTATACACAGGAAAACGCGAAATAGTATAAAAAATGCCACTTCTTTAGAAGAACTTCTACATCTTTAGAAGATCTGCCAAGACAGAGGTGGGTACATTTTCCACATGCAAACAATGATAGCGGGTATCACAGTGTACTTCCACGGCCTGTGTATATACCAGCCATTCCCACTAGTCTATGAGCTCCGTGAGCCCAGTAAATGGGTCTTGTTCACCACCGGACATCCTCAGGGCCTACCCACTAGCAGGCAGCCAGTGCTTGGTGAATGGAAGGCCAACTGAAGTCATAAATTTATTTAGATTTATTTAGAGTTAACGGAGGGGTGAGACCGTTGAAAAGCAACTTTATCATTCCGGCTTTTGTTTCTCTCTCTCTTCTCTACAAGAAAATTTCTTGCCCGAAGTTAGTTCCACTCTCTCCACATGGGTGGCATATACAGAATTCATGATTAGGAAAATGTAACAAAGAATTTGGTCATGCATTCCAGGCGTTTGCTAATCCTCCCTTCTATATAAGGAGAGCTATTACCTAAGGAGAAACTGATTGATTGGTTGATTCAAATGACTGAAAGGAGAGGAGAGGCTGAGGACACCTCTTACATCGGGCCACTCACTCTGTCACAAGTGGACTAATGAAGTACCATCTTCATTAGCCTGGTGAACCTGCATTTCTATACGGCGCATTAGACCACAACCTATATATGCACCGCAGGAAACAACGGGATGGCTAGAAAATCATCCTTAGCCTAAATTCTACTCATGTTGCCAGCAAACAAAATACAGACAGATGATCCACTCATATCTTCATTCTCTTTCTCTCTCCTGCTCGCTGCTTAGATGGGTGTGATTAAGTGATGGATGGGTAAGTTAGAGTAGAAGCAGTTAAAATAGTTATTTTATATTTAATGCAGAACATCCCTGTTTTCAGCTGGCCTTACTTATGAGAAAGTACGTGAGGGAGGGCAGGACAGTGGACTGTGTGGGTCCCTGGTAGGGGAGTCATAATGTATGGCGAAAGGTGACATCAAACAGGAATATTCTGTCCCTGTTCATTTGTAATGAATGGAAATGAACATCATAACACGTGGATATGTTTTTAACCACTCCACAGAGGCTATGGAAGAGTAATTACAATTTCTTGGCTTAATTTATTATTACTGATATGATGGGAGAAAACCAAGACCATTTTCTAAAGATACGGATGAAAAGGGGAATTCATTTATAAGGAAAGAGCTACCAAAATGATAACAGTATTAACAAGACTTGAATCCCTCAGTCCTTAAGGCGACTCTGGTTCCAACACATAACTGTAAAGTAAGGCACAAATACTACAGTTAGGAAAACAGCAAGGCCCCATGTTAAACTGGGCGAGGACAACACACAGAATCAGAGTATGCACTCATTCTCAGATACTAAGGATCATATCATTGGGAGAGTGTCAGGGGAGATGAGGAGAGGCTTGAACCCCAGACTCGACCCCAGTTGAGGCCTTCAAGATCAAGTGGCAAGGACAAGCATTTTGGTTAATGCCAGCTGCCTTACGGTGTTAAGGGCTAGCCGGTGATCTCTTAGACAAACCAGTCGTATGGAGTTTAGGTTTTTAATACCATGGGCCAAATGCTTATGCGTTTGAGCTGTACAGGCCTCTCTGCTGGGCAACGCTGTCCCAAAGTCCACCCCCAAGTTTAAAGGCCACATTGGTGGACCATCAGCTTCCCCCGATCCCTCTTTACGGGGATGGGTATACCTGCATGGGAATGAGTGACGGGACTCATCCAAACGTTAAGAATGCAGTATCAGGCCCCACATGTGTTCAAAAATAGAGCCGAGAAGATGCAACTCTCCTTAGAGCAATGAGACAAACTTCCAATCCCCCGAATAGGAAAAAAGGAACTTCTTCCAGCTGATTGTTCCAAGTGACCACAGTTTTCACTAGCATCCATGCGGGACGCCCGGCCATCACTTAGGACAGTCAGAGCTACACAGACACCCAAGACGTTCTCGGAGCCTCCGCTCTGGGGATCTCCAGGACCAGGCTGATGCAGGCTGGGGACGCTCCTCCGAGAATCCACGGGAGACTTGTGAGCACACGTGAGTGGTTTGCATTCTCTCGACAGTCCTCTCCTGCTGGACCCTGCCAGAGGAGAGCAGCAATGTCTGTAGCTTCGTGCCCAGGAGGCAGTCTCTCAAAACCAGGGTACAGAAGGCAACCAAGTGAGAGAGGTTTCGACCATGTTTGTGCAGTGTTGAATGTAGCAAATGGAGCTGGATTAGAAATGAAGAGCTCGGCACGCCAGAGTCCCCCCTTCAGAAAACTGCCAAGGAAGGGTGCCCCCTGCGCTTGCGGGTTGAAACAACCTGCAGGCATAGCCCATTTTCTGACTCCCTCCTACAGAACACGTGGGCCTGTGCGCACGAGGGCAGTGACAGCTCACACAGACTGGAAGGGTTAGGGCTGCCTGACAAGCTGGCAATGTCTTCTGTCCTCGCACAGCTGCGAGTGTCTGGGTGGGGACGCTCCAGCTGGCACATGCTAGAGTGCCCCCTCCAGCCACTCTCCACTTGGCCTGCCTCCTTACACAAACACACAAGTGAGTGCATGCTCACTCTTTGTGGCTTAACAAGCTCCTTGCCTTTAGATTTTAATTCATTGTACCATAGTGATTTTTTTTAAAGATTTTATTTATTTAACAGAGAGAGAGAGCACGCACAAGCAAGGGGAGGGGCAGAGGGAGAGGGAGAAGCAGGCTCCCCACCAAGCAGGGAGCCCGACACCAGGACCCTGGGATCAGGACCCAAGCTGAAGGCAGATGCTTAACCAACTGAGCCACCCAGGTGCCCCTCTACTACCAGTGATTCTAACAGACCCGTTATTAAATATCTCCAATATACTCTATTTTCACAACGTTGTTCACATTTTAGCATGAAAGGAGTTCTCTTCAAAAAGGACCATTTGGGTGGTGGTATTAATTTTCTGGTGCAGCTTTCGGTGCGTGAGAGGCTGTGAGCAGGGGAGAGGAACCCAAACCAATTGCTTCCATCGTGGAATGAAAGGACTCTACCAATCTCTGCGTCAGGGGAGTGTGGGGTCGGGGGCTACCAATGGCTGTCAAGCGAGTTTGGAAAGCCAGGATTTGGTAACCCCCAACCATGCATTCTCACCGCACTTCTTGGCCTAACTTGATAGATTGATTCTGAAAACATACACTAATTTTTTAAATGCGAAACAGACCCACTTGTGTTAGGGCCTGCACAAACAGAGGACTAGAAGAGTGGAAACAGCATAAACAATGTTGTTTATATCCAAGGCCTGAGAAAACTGCTGTCCTTTCCTCCAAAATTGCAGGAAGTATCAGAGTAAACCCCCACCCATTAAGGTGGAATAAGAACCATATTTTCCACAGGAATGGATACAGTTTTTCAGATAGTCTGACATTAAAGGATCTTGGAGCAGGGGCACAATTAATAAAGGATGGGTTTTCCTCTAACCCACAACAGCAGGGGCAGAAAATCCAGCCCCCCCAACACACACTAGCAATGCCAAAAAGTTAAAACGAAGCAAAACCAAACACGGTGAAAAGGGCAGATGTGGGGAAACACTGATCATTTTCATTGTTCTCCTTCACTCTTACCGCCTGTGGAGGCATAGAGACGGGTTCCTACAGCTGAGTACCTAACAAGAGACTTTTACTGCGTCGGGGTAACTAGCCCTGTGATCTGGGCCCTCAAGATTCAGAACCCCTTTGAGCTAGACCTGCCTTATTCCTTTTTATATCAGTTGGCTTCCTTAATTCATTTCTCCCATTTCTTAAAAATTGTTGCTGTTTTAACAAAACTATATTTAAAAGCAAGCAACAGGAAGCTTTTACTTGGGAAGTTGAGGTTTAAGCGCTCCGTGGCAAACAATGAACCAGGGAGATAAAGATGCAACGTGGAAGGTCGGGAACAGACCCTTGCTAGTTTCCTGCCAGAGTTGTCTTGTGAGCATGTGTGAGGCCACGATACGGACCAACAGTGCTAGTTTGCTTTTATTTACTCCAATTTATTTGTTCCTGTGAGAACCCCTATAAAAACAAAGCGTGGGGACAAACAATGGAAGCCCTGCCATCTCCTCCTTGCCAGGGCTTTTATTTTCCACATTATCAAATGTTTTCATCAGTGGAGCTCAGCCCATTCATTCAACCCTGTGAATCACAACCCAGATCATATTGCATTGGGGGAAGAAAAAAAAAAAAAACAACCATGCATCTCCTGTATCATTGAAAGAAAGAAATGTATGTTTCCCTCTCCTCTTTTCCCTTTGATACTTGCAAAAGATTTGGGGTCCTCTATAATGCCCTACGATGGACTCTCTGCCCCAGCCGGCCAAGCAACTAGAACTTTTAAAGAAGTCAGCCTGCAATTCCATAACATAATTTTATCTCCATTCCCTTTCTTGGCTTCCTTCCCCAAACAGGTATCTATGTCAAAGGAGAACTCTTGAGTTGGGGGTTTGTTTGACCTAGGTCACACAAAGGTCAAGCTTTTCACCAGTTGTTAACACAAAGCTTCCAGCCAACCCACCCTCCAAATCCAGCTACCCAGTCTGTTTCCATGTGCAAACGCACTACGCACATTGGATTTTTCTTAGTTTTGCAGGAACTAACAATCCCTTCACTGTGAAGTGGTCTCAGTGACAAATAAATAGGTCAAACACTCTTTTGGTGAAACGGCATTTGCCAAATATGGAAATGGAATGGATTTTGACTTTTTCATTTTTAAAAAGGCTTTTTAAAGTGTTATTTTAAAACCAGTTGAACAGATCGCTTTATTCCTTTATTGGACTTCAAGGGATACTGTCTTTTAAGCAGTTTTATGCACTCCAAACTGTATTTTTGCCTTTCTGAAAGAGATCAATATTTATTCAGATTGATTTTTAAGATTTACATGTGAAAAATAGATAAAATTGGATCAAATATAAACCAAAACTAATTCTGTCAACTCCCATGAAAGTCAATAAAGCCAAAATAAATTTAGCAGATTTCATCTACCTGCATTTGAGAATTGTTTTACTTCATTATTTCTTATAAACTTACTGAGCAGAAATTTGCTTAACTCTTTTCCATGCTTCTCTTACTGAAACAGTAAGACTCTCTATGGAATATTTTGCACTTGAATATTATCACCAGGATAGCATATGGCAAACTAGCGGTAGGCAGTTTATCTTCATCCTCTTTGTAAGCTAAAATTAGCACAATGTGTTTGCAGCATTCTACACTTGACTCAGCCGGGTGGTATTCTCCACAATGCCATGCTTGTCCCATATCCTGTCCGCTTCCAGTATTTAAGCAAATGGGTTGAAGGTTTATAGTAACAACACAGATACATTTTAATGCAATAAAACCTCAAAATAGCACCAACGATGAAAAGTAAACTAGGTGTATTAGGAATCAAACCTGAAAAACCTTCCTTCATCTGCTTCCTAAAATATATAGTGTTTCCACCACAAAGTCCTTCAGATGTTTACAGAGGCTAATTAATTGTACCAAGCAGGATATATACATAAGGCTCCAAAAGCAAGAAACAATTACGTTCTTAGACAACGGAGGCGTGTTTTTCTACTTGTTTACCATATTCAGTTTTTCTTGGTAGTATGTTCTTGATGCTAAAAATTCACTGTTGCTAAGAATTTAGTACCAGCTTTCACAGGATTAAATGAAGGTGATCTGCCAATGGAAAGAGCTTACTCTTTAAACAGGAAAGCAGCTACTGGCTGGCTCTTTGAAAGGATTACAACACAAACAATGATTTTAAAAACAATGGCAGCCCTTCAAATAATACATCCCTTTTAGCAGGCCTGTAGCAGGGTGATCTTCTCATCAAATAGTTAAAAACAAAATGAAACAAAACAAGAAAGCTTGAGGAAGAATTAACTTAAGGAACCCAAATCGGCAGGTAGATAACAGAAGGATATTTACATTAGGGACGGAGAACACCTCTATCTCTTAATGCCATTTACTAAAACAGATGTTATATTAAGACGACTTTGCTGGAAATTTCACTAGCCAATATCAGGCTAACGTTTCCATTACCTCTGTGTGCTAAGACAAATGTATTCACCTTGTCACCAACAGATTAATCCAAGATGACAAATAAATGTTCATATTGTCCACTGATTTATATCAAAAGATTAAAAAAAAGTCTTCATCACCTCTCAAAAGAAGAAAAAAAAGATGATTTCTCAAAAGCTCAGTGTATACTTGACCTGGTCATATTATTCTCAGAAGTCTGCATTTGGAAAAGGGGGACAAATGTAAAACCTCCCCAAACATTATAAGGCAACTTCATATATGATATTACTGTAATGATTATTTCACTTGATGTAACCTATGAATCCATCTCTCCCCATCATTCCTCACCCACACCCCTCCCCCAGCATAGAGTATCCAGGAAAAATGCAGGATACAAATGTTTAAATAAGTAAATCACTTGGAAATTTCAGTAATAACCAAATAAAGCAGTTATATATTCCACATCTATTCAAAGAGCTGGGGATGCATTTGGACCTTTTCAGTGATATCTGTGCATAGAAGAATCAAATCCATAACACTACTTTGCACCTAGATACTCAGAAAACTCACCTATCGGGAATGGTTGGTACTTTTTGATCGCTATTACTGATGTTAAGTCTTAGATTCAGAATTTCTCCTCACTGACCAGGAAATTATTTGGAATTTACTGACCTTTTGCAAATTTCAATCTATATGTAAAATGTTTATTGCAAGTTCTTCATTCTACCCAGGTTTGTTCAACTTGGTTCTTAGAATTTCAGTATTTCAGAAGCGAAGGAAAATGTTTCAATGACTTAACCCAACCTCTTTTGTTTCCAGAAGAAATTTTATCCCATTGAGGTTATGTGAGTGGTCCAACCCCAAGCACAGGGCTTGTGTCTTGTCCGGTGGGGACAGATCTGGAACAGCTGTCTCCAACAACAATGGTCTCTGTAGCTCACCACACAGTCTCAGAGAAAGACACCTTAAAGTTCCCAACATAAGGCGCACATAAACCAGTATTCAAAATAGAAATTGATCACTATGCGCTGATCCTCACCTAGAATCATGCACAGTTATATTCTCCTTATGTTTTAGCATTGGTTTCTGAGATGCCAAAATAGGTGGTTCAGCACCTTGATGAGGGGGATATAGGGATCATTGATTTATCTATATCCTCAGAAATGTATGGATTCTTAAATATCCTTTTTTACAGAAGAGGAATATACAGTACTATAAACACATATGTGTGTGCATCACATATAACGACAAAGCAAGTATGGCAAAATGTTAACAATTGTCGAAAGGGACTGGTGAGTTATGCATACTTATTAAACTATTTACTTGATTTTCCTGTATGTCTGAAAATATTCAGAATAAAAAGTTGAGAAAAATGCTAACAAACAGCATGGGGAGAAAGAATCTCAGTGCCAGGCTCCACAAGGCCGCCCTGTGTTTTCCATCTTCCGGGTACCACCGTCGGCTCTGCCGTGGGCCACCACATTGTGCCATGATTGAACAGAGTTATTACCACATGGATAAGAAATTCCTCTCTTTAGAAGGAGCTGGACCATGTTTGGTTGTTAGGAAACCACCTCTGTTCCCTTGAAGAGGGATGGCTTTGCAACGAATACCAAAAATTCAAACACATTCCTGTGCCATGAGTGAGTGGTTACCAAAAGAAATTAAAATAGTCAAAACAGACTCTCTGCTGTCATCATAACAGGGCCACAACACTGTGAATATAAAGAGCAAGAAGAGAGGTGAACAGTGAGGTGGGGGAGAGGAAGACTGGGCAGTCAGCACCACCAGGAATTTCCCAGGTGAAAGAAGTAGTAGAGGGGCACCTGGGAGGCTCAGTCAGTTAAGCCTCTGCCTTCGGCTCAGGTCATGATCCCAGAGTCCTGGGATCAAGTTCCACATTGGGCTCCTTGCTCAGTGGAGAGCCTGCTTCTATCCTCTGCCTTCTGCTCCCTCTGCTGTGCTCTCTCTCTCTCTCTCTGACAAATAAATACAAATCTTAAAAAAAAAAAAAAAAAAAAAGAAGTTTATAGCAGCTAAGTTGCTATAAACAAAGACCTGCCTATAAGTCTAGTTTCACCACTCCATAATTACCCATAATCAACCTTTCCTATTCAGTATGGATAGGCAAGAGGTACTTTAAACTTTTTCTTTCTTTCTTTCTTTCTTTTTTTTTTTTTAACCAATTGCACTGACCATAAACCTAGTCCTTAAGATCTATATAATGTTTGGTAAAATTTAGCTAGGAAATAAGGACTATCTTCGTAGATCTTAAAGTTTGCTGGTAATATGGCATCCTGAAATTGAAAGGCCTGATGTTGTTCAATAGCTTCATCAAAGGCCAAAGATTACTGTGACAAGTTAAGACCAGAGTCACAAGAAGAAACTTTGTTACATTCCCCATCTGAGCTGGGCTCTTGTGAGGGAATTCCACCTATGTTCTCTGAGAGCACAGAATCCCAACCTGATCATCAATAAGAGGTATGCCATTCAACACATCACCTTGACTCTCCCTACAAACCTCATCTTCTCCCAAACATGTTGATATGTGGTATGGAGAGAACGCTAGCCTTTGTTTTAAAAGAATCCAGTTGACCAATGGCCTTGTGGTAAGAAAGGTGCCCTTCATACCCATGTCTCTTGTTAATTATTCAGTTCTTCATCATCGCCTCCGAAAGTAAAAGTAACAGACGTGACTTGGGACGTTTGAGAGTGAGGATAATAGAAGGGAGTCTTCTATGAATGGAAATCTCAGTGGCCCACTAAGTTTAGAATGACTTCTGTCCTAAAGCAAACGGGCAGACAAACACTCTCCATTTGGGAAGGTAATAGTACTAGAGTCTCAATTCCTTGTTACAGCGTCACTCACACTCAGAAATGAGCACCAGTCCTAACCAGTTCCTTTTCTGAGGAGAGAAAAACAAACCAGATGATGATGATGATGATGGAGATGATGATGATAGCAGCTAACACACACACACACACACACACACACACACACACACACACACACACTATGTACCAGGCACTGTTCTAAGTTCTACACATCAGCTTGTTTAGTCTTCTTGACAACCCTGTAGAGGTATTAACACCACCCCGTTTTGTAGGCAAGTTTAAGTTGTTTTTCTGCGCAAGGAAGTCAAACCTATGCCAGTTCTCCATGAGGAAAGACCAGTGGAAGACTGCTTCAGTTCTACTCATATACTAAACTCCCTCGTGCCTGAACAGTAGTAAAGTGCCTCAACTGAACTGGATGAAGGAGAAGGGAACTCCTAAAGAAGACAGCATCACAAACAGGTGTGTCCCAGACATTTCTTTTTTCAGGAGTGAAGGGAGAATCCAACACTGGACTACAAATTCCTTGAGGGCAGGAATTGGTCTTATTTATCCTTGTTGTCTCAGGATT
Source organism: Lontra canadensis (assembly GCF_010015895.1). Classification (NCBI taxonomy): domain Eukaryota; kingdom Metazoa; phylum Chordata; class Mammalia; order Carnivora; family Mustelidae; genus Lontra; species Lontra canadensis. The sequence continues at coordinate 5,975,768 of NW_022631044.1, forward strand.
TAGCATAGTGCTTGGTATACAGGAGGTACTCTGGGAATGAATGAATGAATGAATGATAATGCTAAACAATACTTCACCACTTCCTTCTAAAAGTCCTTCCTATTTTATTCTCTCTTCTTTCTTCCTAATGAGAGAGAACTGGTAGACGCAATTCAGAAATAAGTGAACCGAGAAGATACCAATTACTCGGTTTCTTCTTAATCTGGTACAAAAGAAAGGTGTCAAGAGTTGAAAAACCTGGCTGGTTCAGGTCCCAGGGTTTTTCCACGTATACTGTGTCAGACCTCAGGCAATTCTCACTTATAAAATGGAGAAATGGAGGGCTGCCCTGATGTAAGATTGGTGGTGGAAGGCCCCACAGACTAAGACGTACGTAGTTCATAGACTGAAGTCAGGAGAAGTTGTTATTTTTAGGAGATAGTTCCTCCCCAGCACTGTATGTGGCTTAGCCTAGGTGTTCAGTAAATATTTGTTAAACAATGGAAGATCAGAACGAGAGAGCCATATCTCTCTGCAACATTACATCTCAATTCAGAAGACTTCCTCCGAGAGTTTCAAATGTGTCAGGGCTGATTCCTGTGGAGGGAGGTTTCCTCAAGTAGATGCCTTTATTTCTTTGCGTTAGAATTAAGAAAGTTATATCCAGCTTCACATCAAAACAAACACCATTGTCAGCCTTATGGGGGAGCCGGACCGTGGCGGGCAAAGAAGAGACAAAAGGTAACAGTCTTGAGAACCAATCTGATGGCCCTCAACTCTTGGACCCCTCTCCTCTCTGCACCCCAGGTCACAAGTAGAGAAATGGCAGCGTCATTGCTGTCCTTCTGCTCCTCTGAAATAGGAACCTGGATTAGCTCTGGCTGGCTGAAGCGTAGCCCAGATAAGTCCCGAACAATGCTGATAGGCAGCGGGAAGGAATTTGAGGAAGTGACAAGAAATGCCACGTCATCCACCATAAAGAAAGCTTGCCCACAAAGTGGCCTGGGAGGTGGCTTCTCAGCGACCGGTGCTCAGAAAAATGCAGATAAACGAAGAAGTCTTTCTAGCAGCAGGATAGAGAGCCAGCCACAAACAATTCATGTCCTTGCCACATCCTTCAGTGACTGTGAAGAGGAAAGAGAGCACTCCCTGCCCACATTCCCCCTTGCACAGCCCAAAATGAGGAGGCTGAGCAGAGAGACCCAGGCACCCTCCTGCTGGAGGGGCCTGGGATGCTGGGGGGCGGGGGCAGTGGCCTCCCCTCTGCTCACCTCTAACATATCAATCAGAGAATCCCTGGCAATCCTGAGGATGTGATTTTTAACCAAGATTCTAGGTTACAGCTGTTGTGTCACAGGGAAGGGTAGATGCCATGTCAGAAATAAACTCTTCCTAATTTTATTCGCCAAGTTAAGGGACATCATAATAATCTGCTATGGCATCTGTCATTGCAGAGATTTCCACTGTTCTTCACAAAAGTTTCACAGGAAAGTGGAAGTCAGCAAGCAGTTATTCTCCAAAGAAATTCACAAGGAAAAAAAAAGGAGGTGGCCTAGCAAAGAAGACCGGGGAGAGTGGAACTCTTCTGTTCTGTCATTGTTTTCTGAAAGACAGTGTGACATTCTCTATTGGTTATAGATGGTATGGCTTTCTTTACTTATATTTTAAAATTTCATTCAGTGGACCTGTTCTCACAAAAAATGTATCCAAAGCTGGCCTGAGATATCTTCACGGAGAAATCTGTACTTAAAAAAAAATAGAGCAAAAGGTCTAATATTTTTAGAAAAAAGTAGTCTATATGTTTAAATAATGCCAATGACCACTTAAAAGGACATGTTGGATGAGATCTTGGATACCTATTCAATAAATCCCATAGCCAGTGTTCTAAACCTCTCTGTAGGAAATTCTGCCTTAGATTCTGCAATCTCAAATCGTCCCAAACTTCTATCTAGAGAGAAACCTCTAGTCCTGAGTCGCTAGTATCCCAGAGGTCTCATAAGGGCCACAGTTGTCAGCAGACCCTATTTTCATCCTACACAGCCAGGGAAATATTCCAGTACAGTACACTGTTACTCAGAACTCTCTGAGAACACACCAAATAGGAAATGATTAGAATTACATTTACTTACTCTCACATATTAGCATTAAATTATTAGTTGTATTAGTGGCTTACATTTACATTAAACTTGCAAATTATATAGACCCTTATTTCCATTCTATGAGCATCTCAATTTTTTCCCTGCATGCATATCTAATCATTTGCTTACCTCTTATCACTCCGGGAACCTACAGTTTTTAATTCCATGGATTTCCACAGGGCAAGAATCTAGGCCACCATTTATGCACAGAAATCAATTCATCCATCACTACACTATGCATCAAAACAACATTTTAAGAGCAAAAGTTGAAGCCAGTGGCATTAAGCCAAAGCACCTCTCCTCGCAAGGAAAATGCAGTGGGATTTTTAAGAGCAAAAAGGATGGGTCACGAAGGCTTTATGCCTCAACAAGAAATGGGGAATCCTTAATGGCCCAGAGTTTCTTGATTCAAATCTGGGACTTAAGACTGGGTGCCCAAAGAAAAGTGCTGATTGTCCCATGCCCCAGTGTACTTCTGCGGTATTCCATGTAAATACATTCACCAGGTCAAATTTTCTCTCTCCTTGCCCCTGGTGAAATCACTAACCAACGATATTTTCATGTTTTGAATTAGAATCTGAAAGAGCATTTTTGCACCATGGTGCATTTTTACAAGGTCTGAATCTCTGAAACATAATATTACATTAACGTGACAGTTTCAGAGGGTTTTGGAGAGAAGGGTTGTGGGGGTTTGGGTGAGCCTGGGGGTGGGTATTAAGGAGGGCCCATATTGCACAGAGCAGTGGGTATGGTACATGAACAATGAATTTTGGAACACTGAAAATAAAATAAAATAAAATAAAATAAAATAAAATAAAATAAAAATTTTAAATAAACAAAACAAAATGACAGTTTCAAAAGAAATCCTGTTACTAAATATCAGAAATCATAGAAATGTCATTGGCTTCTTCTAAAACTGTATTCAGTCTGCTAACTACACCATTCACAAGTTATAACAATCTATGCAAATGTACATTAAAGCCATCGGAAGTGTTCCCCCCATATCTTTTTCCCACAGGCCAAATAAAGGTGAATTAAGAAAATCTGGCAAAGGGTCCACAGGGCTATGCCATTTCCCACAGCGAATAGGGTATTTTCCTCTGGGAATAAAACATTTTCTTTAAACTACTGTTTATAACCCTTATCAGCTCAACAGCAATAGAGCCATCAAGTCCAATCTCTTGTGGAAAAAAAGTCAAGGTCAACAAGTGCTTGCATTTTTGTTTATCTTTAGCTGCAATTGCTCCTGACATTCAATTGGGTCATAAACATGAGGTCTGTCAAATGTTCCCAATGAACAGGTGATCCGAAAGCGATCTCAGAACAAGGCCATTGCCAGGTAATCAAACAATCCTGTTATTACAATTATGATTTGAGCACATTTATTTATAGATGCAAACATCAGTCAATCATGGATAAATATGGCCCTACCGTTTCCACCACAGGGTAATAGGATTGAGGAAGTACAGGAGGGCCCTTGCTACAACTACTCGCTGACAACAATGTGTGTCCTCCCACAAGTAGAGTACCATGCAAAGGAACGGCTTTCTCCCCTGAGCTCTTCCACTTAAAGGCAGTTTTCTGTAGCTCAACACAGCCATGTCCTTGACTCTGCCGCCCGGGGTTCCTGAGCCCTGTTGCCTTTCTCTGCCTGACAACCAATTCTACAGTTACGTGTGTGTCTGTTTAGAATTGTTCCGTCCTTCCTTTATGCCAGCATTGTTGCTACATTAGAAGACACTTCATTTTAACTTGAAAAGGGGTAACGTATGTTCAGCATGTTTAATTCTAAGGAGTCAGGTGGATATTTGGAATAAAGGCCACATGCTTCTTTCCAATCCATCATGAAACTCACGGATATCCACAGGAACTATGCATTTGGATCTGGGCAGCACCTGGCTTCACGCCACTTTCGACTTACAGATTAAAAATAGACTCTGTTCCAGCTGCAAAGTAAGACACATTAAACTTACCACTTCCATTTGAAATATGAAAATTAAATCTAAGGATATGGCCACTATCTTAGATGATGGCTCTGACCCACATAGTACAAACCTATTGTCTCCACTTCAGTTATGAAAAATGAGCCTAAGGAACATTCTTGGAGCCTAAAAGTAATGATGACACTTCTTACTATGTAGCTGTTATTAACATTCTATTACTTGGCAGAACAATTAATGTTTTCCAAAGCTGACTCCTTTCCTATCAAGAGCATCGGGACATCTGGAATCAAAGTAAAGGACAATCTTTCTAAAAATACACAAACCCACATCCTGGGAAAGAAAGTGAAAACTGAAAACGAACAAATAGAAAAATTCTAGATACACAAAATGAAGTACACTACTTTTAAGGACAACTTTCAACGTAGACATACTAAGTACCGGGTGCCAGTGCTGTTAGTCTAAACAAATAGTTTCGGTATAAGAAATTACCCCTCCCTCTCTAGTATTCTAGCAAAAAGCAAATGTAGCCAGAGTTATATCAGCAACCCAAGAGTATACTATTTCCAGCCCTGGAGTCTCTTAAGTCTTGGGCAGGTGATTTGAAGATTCTACATAAACAGAAACATCAGCAGCCTGGGAAGGAGAAGGGGCTGAAAAACACACGAAGATGAGAATCCAGTGGGAGTCCATGAACACCGAGGCCCCTGTAACAAAACATCTACTCTGCAAATACTCAGGAAATGTTCATCAATCAGCTGTCAAGCAAAGGGGGAAGTCACCTCATTTTCAGAGCAGTAAACTGATGAAATGAGTCATGGAATTCCCATGATAGCTTGCCTGGCCTCTTCCTTTCCACCCAGCCCCCTGGTCCCCATGGAGACAGCAGGCCCTCCCCCGCCCTTCCTCCCTCCTCCCCACCCCCACCACGGGAAAGCAGCGAGAAGAGAGAGAGTGGTGGCCGGACTTCCATGGGCCACCCTCAGGAAGGGAGAGAAAAAGTCTTGCTTCTGGCCAGCTTGGCTGTGAGGAAAAAGCCATAGGCAGCAATGGCCAGCCATATTGTCCCCATATCTGGAGAGGGGAAGGTACACTTCAGAAAATAGTGAGCCCTCCAGAAGGAACCTGTGGTGTAGACAGCAGTATTCTGAGACCTTGGCATCATCCCAGACCATTCTAAACCCACCATGCCTGGCATCCCCAGTCTCTTGGTCTGGTCCAGACTCCTTCTCAAAAGCTCTCCTCTCCAGCGCCTTGTCATGTCCTCAGCATTTCAGAGTAACTGCAGTGTGACTCCAGCCTTCCTCTACATCTGTTCCTCTTTCGCTCAGCTCTGCCATGACTCCCCACGGCCTCCCAAGCAAAGCCCCAATTCCTTGGGACGGCCAATAGGATCCTTCACAGTTCACAGTCTGGCCTCTGCTGCCTCTGGCCTTCCCCTCAGACTCTTCCTCTCACACACCCTGTTCTCGGCTCCTGCTGAAGCACATGCGAAGCCTCCAAGGGTCATGCTTTCACTTTCCTCCTTGCCTTCACACCAACTAATTTCTTTGCCTCACACGTCCTTCCACTTCACCTGCCCCAACTTCCCACCACAGACTCACCACCTTGGGGGCGCTAGCTGGAAGATCCTTGGCAGATTGCTGCCAGGGGCAACTATGGGGGTGGAAGTGCCACGTGGAGAAGGACCCACATCCGAGTTCCATTCCGGCTCCCTGAGAAAGGGTGTTGGGATGGAGGAAGGTTGCTCCTGTGAAAGGAACAGGGAGAGGCCACCAAGCACTTGCTGACTCTCTGCCGGTTTGTTAGGTGCCATTCCTCTACTTCCAGATTACACTGGGCTCACTTAGTCACAAGCCCTAACCTACCATATGGAACTTCCAGCCTGGCCACTGGACCATCAGCTCCTCGGTTCCAGGAACAGCCTCTTCACTCTGATTTCTCACATTTAGCACTGGGCTAAATGTCTACATAGTAGACATTCAGTGAATACTCATTAAGTTAGGGAATGGTGTTATTTCTGTCCTTCCTCCATTATCTTTGAGAATATTCCTCTCAGAAGCTTTAAATTCACAATATCAAGCAATATTTTCTATTTGCACTATATGTATTCCTTTCACATAGGGGACGTTCTTGGTGCTGGCATGTAGTGAACCAAATATTCATAACACAAAGCTCCCTCCGACTGTCTAGGCTGAAATTGCATTCCCTCAGAACATCCATTTTTAAAGAGTGTGGTACCTGAATCTTCCTGAGCTGGCACCCTAGTTCTTCACTGCCCAGTGAATCTCTTGGGTGCCGTTAACCCTGTTTCCGGGGATGATAACCAGAACAAGAACATTCTCACCCACATCATTGACCCCAGGGATGGGGAGAAAAGACTGGGAAATGGAGTTGGCACACCATGAAATGGTCAGAGGAAGGAGACAGAAAAAGGGGAAATGGCATCACGAAACTATGGGCACCATGGCCTCAGATGAAGAAAGGTTGCCATTTGTTTCAACCATGGAAATCGAGACTCACTTAGGTGCCATAAAGCTAAACGAAAATTGGGCTGAATATGAATGCAGGCATCTATCTAGTCAAATGGGTCAACCAAATATTTCTCGGGCATGGGCTGTGTCTGCAGCACCCCATGCAAGGAACTGAGGCAAGTGCAAGAATCCCATCGGATTCCCTGGGTGCAGACACGTGCAGGAATCTCGCTCCAGTCTTCATACCAGTCAAAGGGATTCTTCCAGACAACTTCCGTGGACTCTGTAAATCTTGTAACTAATTATATTTCACTCTTCATTTTGGCTGCTAGGCAGCTCAGAGCTAAGCTGACTACCTCTAGCAATTGTATGTGCTCTTTTACAATCTGTCTTGTCCTGTACTGCCCTTATGGCTGGCCTCTTGTTTGTTTTCCTTTTGTTCTCCTTTCTTCACATCCTGATTTTTATCCTTTTATATACTTGTGTTGGATACATACTATATCCTTATATCCTTATATACATAAAGATATCATATAAAGATATACATATATATGTATGTATATATACATATATATGAGATATGTATATATCATATAAAGATATACATATATATCTTTATATGTATATATGTATATACATATATCATAAAGATATATGTATATAAGGATACATATCCTTATATACATATAACTATATATGTATAACTATCTATATAAATATAGATAACTATATCCTTATATATATACTATATCCTTATATATACTAAATCCTTATAGTATAGTATAGTATAGATATATACTATATCCTTATTTAAGGATATATACCATACCCCTAAACCCTTCCTTAAAATGAAGGAGAGAATATATAAGTACATTGCAAAATTAAGATATATCCTCTTCTCCTAAAGTATCAAAATTGAAAGAGTATTAAGGTGCTATCTGTCCTGCTGGGAGAGGGGCACTCAAGGACAGTCTCAAGTTCAGACAAATGAAATTTTTCAAGAGATAGCATTGATCGAATGTTAATAACCTAGCGACAAGTTCAGTATTTTCTACATTCACTCCTCAATCTCCCCTTTCTTAAAAATATACAAATTTTGAAGAAAATTTAAGATTTTCTAGGTATGTTCATATTCTCTTTTTCTTCTGATATGGAAAGAAGTAAAAGATGGGGTGCTTGGGTGGCTAAGTTGGTTAAGCATCTGCCTTCGGCACAAGTCATGATCCCAGGACTGGGATGGAGGCCCTGCTCAGCAGGGAGTCTCCTTCTTCCTCTGCCTCTTCCTCCCACCCCCGACTCGTGCTCACATGCTCTCTATTTCTCTCTCTCTCAAATAAACAAATAAAATCTTAAAAAAATAAAAGTGAAAGAAAATTCCACCTCTTTCGTCCTTTGTTAGGAAATGAGATGAGCTATGTCTAGGAGGGATGCGTATGGGTTGATATTGGTAAATGGGGGAAAGCCAAAGCTAATTGTACTAATCAAACAGAATGCTTTTAGGTTAAGTAATTATGGAAAATTATCTGCAAGACTGAACTAATCCACAAAGCCAGACACTTGAGTAAAACCCAACTTACCAACTACACTTCTGGGACCAATCAATGTAAGAGGTAGACAACGCCTACCTCTTTTTAAGGAAAACGCTTGGCATAAATTTACTGTTTGGGTTAGTTTTTGCTAGGCCAACAGCCAAAACCTCTACCACTATCCTTAATTAGTGCTAGCATTCATGAAGGAAGGAGATAAATTCAGGAGCAGAGCTGACTATCACATCCCACGGGATAGAATCATGTCTGCTGCGGGGAACAGCAGAGACATAAAAGTGTCCTCCCAGGGTAACACAGGGTCCTGTCTCAGCATTCGTCATTCACCCTACTGCGAGTTCCCTTAAAAGACCCTAAAATGTTCCCGCTAGTCCCCACCCATCCTCTGTCCGAAGCCTGTTTGGGGTCACAGGATGGTGCCCAAGAGTAGGAGCAGGCAGAGCCGGCGATCAGGTGGGCACCATGATTTAAGGTACATCCCCAGACCCGTCTACCACCAATTCTGAAAGGACTAGCCATTGAGTCTCTTCTTGAGTGCTTCTGTGAAAGTTTATCTCTGGGAGTCAGGACAGGTAAGACCTCAGTGTCTATTTACATTTTGACTGGGATTGCCATGTGATCAGCCATCTGGCACCCAGAAGAAATCAGTGCTGAGAGAATGTAGTGTAATCACAGTTTGAAAGCATGAGAGGGTTCCCAATCCTCTTGAATAAATAATTACCCACCCATGGCCATGTGCCCATAACTACTGCAACATTTTAGGGTCTTTTAAGGGAACTTGTGGTAGAGTGAATGACTAATGATGAGACAGGACCCTATGTTACCCTGGGAGGAGATGTAAAGATGAAGAAGACATAGTCCCATCCCAGGAAGCATCCTGGGGAGGCTGGTGCACAAATGGCTCACTTCAGTGTATGAGGAAGGATAAGACACAGGATACCATAACAACACAGAAGAGGGTGACTTCCTCCAATCTGGGAGTTCACAGAATACTTCCTGCAGATTACACTTAAACTAAGTTCAGAAGTTTTTAACTTGGGCTACATAGACCCTCCCCACTTAAGGGGCCCAGGGTTTAAATTCAGAAGATCTTCCTACTTGCAAAGGGAAAGATCCAAATTTTATTCTCACTAACCTCTAACTGAAATAAGCATTTCTTTCAAGTGCATATCTAGGTAAGTGACAAACCAAAGAACCATTAGCAGGACCTGTGACTTTGTCACCAAAGGAAATCATATTTACATACAAAAATATAGTTGTTACAAACATCTTAAAACATCATTTACATTCCTCACTATTTCAAAAATGTGGTAGACGATAGAATCACTGCTAGACCTCGTTATTTAATACATATTTAACAAGGCACTATATCATTGTATTTCAATTTGTTTTCTAAAACATTTTGATAACTGAATTTCAATATAATTAGTTTCCCTTGTAGTCCTATGTGTTTTATTTTATGCATTAATAAAAATATACACTGACAAGGCATCCAACCATTGACCTTGCCAGATTGCCAGTCCCCAAAATGTCAGCATTCCCTGCAAAGGATGAGCAAGACTTGGCAGCCAGGTGACTAATGGTGGAGAGAGCAATGGTGACCCCAGTGGTGTAGGCAGCAGAGGCCCCGAGTGGCCACTTGGCTATGTGGGAGGGCTGAACCAAGTTCTTGAGACTGGCCTATGGATCAACGTTGATCTCACAGGGCCCACCAGATACTGAACCTTTATGGCAGTCAGAGGACCAAGGGAGAGGGGTCCCTGTGCCAGCTAGGCTAAATGTTTCCCACCTTGTCTTTCAGCCAACAGCTCTCCTCACAGAGTTCACCGTGTCTGGGTCATTGGCCTATTGTGAAATAAATACACTCACAGCTCCCTGAGAATGTTCAGTATTCAGAGAATATTCCACTTACATATGTTTGATGCTCGTGGTAGCACACACCAACTTCCTGAGGGCAAATATTATGCCCTATTCGTTCTCAGAGCCTCATACAGAACACCTGCCTTATGGTCAGCGCCTAATTCACTTCTGACCACCTGACCTGAATGGATACATTTACACTTCTCCCCTTAAATACAGCTCTTGGTAATATTGTGGCTTATCTGCAAAAGCTATTACAGTTCTAAACTCTTTTTAATCTCCCTGGGCTACATTAAATGGATACTTCCCCAAAGTTAACTTCCTCATTTCTGCCTTGCCAACAATGACACGAGGTGAAGAATCCACCACCAGGGATGATGGGTCCTCTCCTGGTGTATTTTCCTGGGTAGCAACTAAAACACAGGTTCAGCTGGGCCAGGTGGGCTGTGTGTGGCAGCCCTGGAACTCCTAGGAGGGCTGATCTGAAAAAACAAGTGACTGCATATAGCTTAAAAACCAACGCAGAATCAAGAAGGGAAAGGGAGAGAGAATGAGGGAAAATTAAAAAAAAAAAAAAGGCCTTCGTTAGAAACTGCATTAAATAATTACATAATGACACATTAGTATCTAGGTTTTTAAAGCTCAGGTCGCCATTTTTATCATTAACATGAGGTAATAAAACCCACATTATTAATAGAAGAATGGAATATGTCTTCTCTACATGATGCAGTTGGGGGAAAATAGCTTACAGTTCTCGGAAGAAAGAAAGGAGCATTACAAACAACAAACTCTTGAGTCCACCATGACAGAACACCTATTCCACTCTCGGCGAAAAGCTAACACTATGAACAGCCAGAGAGGCCTTCTCTAACTTACAGCAGGCTGAGGGAAACTGACAGGAAGATACCTTTTTAAAAAAGTTTTCAGGGGCACCTGGGTGGCTCAGTGGGTTAAAGCCTCTGCCTTCAACTCAGGTCATGATCCTGGGGTCCTGGGATCGAGCCCCATGTCAAGCTCTCTGCTCAGTGGAGAGCCTGCTTCCCCCTCTCTCTCCGCCTGCCTCTCTGCCTACATGTGATCTCTGTCTGTCAAATAAATAAATAAAATCTTATAAAAAATAAAATAAAAAATAAAAATAAAAGTTTTCATAATTCCTGGCTGCAGAGCCAAACAATGAACTGACATAACATCAACGTTCATATAATTCTTTACTCATTTTTTATTTAAAACTATCACATGACTCTTGAGAGGCCAGTGTAATTAATTCTAGGAAAGCCTGAGAACTGGGGTCTAATTTCAGAACTTCTACAAGTCATCCCGGAGCAGGCACTTCTTAAGAGACAACCACAGCAGCAACAACAACAAAACTCCACGTGACACGCACGCATCCATCCCATGCCACAAAACTCCAGTGTCCGCACAGGTGACAATGACAAGTGTCAGCAGCCAAGTCTACATGACTCACAGAGTCCACTCTCACACCGCAAACCATGGAGAAAACAGAATTGTGGTTTTAAGGCCATGGTTAACAAGGATCACACCTTTTACATTTCAAAAATTAGAGTATAAATTTGATAAGATATCCAGACTGTGAGTTCACACATAAATAAAAATGAGCAATCAACAGAAAATATAAGAAATGACCCTAGTGACAAATGCCTTGTCTCTTCCAATTGAGGGTCATACCTATTCAAAGCCAATCACATGAGGATGGAATCAGTAAAGGTCAATCAAAGGCAGGCTGAAACTCCAACTGTCTAGCTGACCTTCAGAGCTTGTGACAAATTGCTATCAGTCAATGTCAACTAATGACAGGAGCTCTTTGGCTAATCAATTGTTCTAAAAATGATCAAGAAAACTACTCACAGGACAGCTCATTTTCACATCAATGCCTATGAAGTATGAAAAGCTCATTTTTTGAGTTTTTAATAAGCTCATAAGTAAAGCAGTTACTTGGTAACAGAGGTCACCTTACAGAAAAAGACAGAACCTTTGTCTGCCTTTTACATACTCTTTTATTACCATATTATAGTAAAATTATGCCATGGATATGCCAGAGGGCTACATAACAAAGTAGGTAACACCTCATGCACTTTTGGAACAAATACTTCTGTGTCGGAGGGAAATATATTTGGGAGTAAATAATTTCAGAGGCATTTTTCAGTTGCTTAAGATGAAAAACACTGACTTCCAGCTTCCCAGCAATGTCACCTAATAGTCAGAAGATGCACTCTCTGTGAAAACACTCATGGCCAAGTGCATGCCCCCTAAATATACAGTTACTGCTCTTTAGATGACAAAGTTATTTTTCTTCGTTTTGAGATGACCTGCTTTCATGATGCTAGAAGTCAAGAGAATGGGGAACAGAAAACAGTTACTCGCATTTGATGAGTCAATAAAAGGAAAGGTTGAATATACAGCATGGGTTGTTCTGGAAAAACAGTTCTCTGTCTATCCATCTCGTTCAACGTGTTTGATAAGTTAATGATATGGATCTTTTGATAACAAGGATTTGCTGAGTATAATAACTTCCCCTTTCTTTTTTACACCTGACTTTTCCCATCAGGAAATCATTTTCCTCTTCTGCCTGCCACTGCACGCAAAGGCCACTCTTTAATCTGCAGCCCAACGTGAAGTGTGACTAAAGTAACACACGGGGCTGCAGTGGTCTAAGGGTGAAGGCCTGCGGTCACAATTATATTTTACTTTTCTCTCCGAAGCGTATTAGTCAAAAAGCATTAGGGCACCACTGAAATGCAAGAAGTCCCCGCAGAAGTGTAAGACTTAACAAGTAAGTGTGAACAAATAGAGATCATTCAAGTTACCCTGACCAGCGGACAAATGGAATGAAAAAAACCCAAACAAACTTTTTTTTTTTTTGGATTCACAGGGTTCTGAGGTTCTTATAAACACTGTTTTAAAAATCAGTTGGGATTAAAAAAAAAAAAAAGGCAAAGAAAACTGTTTCTAAACAAGCAGCGTTCACTTTGTGTTTTCATCTGAAAAACTGCAGATTACAGATTACATCCCAAACCTGAGTTGCTACGGTAGTTTTTCAAATTAAAATATCTTCTGTGGCCTCAACCACTCTCAAGTTGTCCATAGGAAAGAAATAAAGGAGGGAGGGCAACACTTAAGCCGAGCCATAATTGGAAGTATGTGAAAAATGAAGTGTCAGTTTGGTCAATAAAGGGCAAAGGTCAAGGGGAACTGCAGCCCAAACTCTGCGAGAAATGTGCTCATTAAGACATCCAATCAGAGTGCTCCTTCCCACCTATCCCATTATTCATCGGACAGCTGACTGTTTCAAATGCCCGGGTTTGGGCTGTTACTACTTTTCTTCTTCATGTAAAAAGGCAAGCTGGTATATAAATCGTTGCTTAGTCATCTGGAACGTAATGTGGCCCTTCCCCGCTGCCCCTCTCCCTGCTCCCCGCCCCCTCCCAGCCAGCTCTGCCTGCTGGTCCCCCAAGCCTGAAACAACTGCCTTCGGACTCCCTTCAATAATAAATGGGATTGCCTTCTGCCTGTAGGTTGCCTGAACTCATACAAAAGCTGGAGTTGGGTGGGGGGGTACACTGGGAGGCATTGCAACTATCACACATTATTACAAAGAAATAGCAGTACTTTTCAATTATTCCTCTTTAAAGAAACATGCTGGTTTTGCTTTTTTATTTTCAAGTAGGAGCAAAGATACTATTGTTGAACTGAGTCCTGCCCCCCAAAAGGAGAAGTTCAGAAGTGGGTTTTAGAGGTTTCAGCAATCATTAAAGCCCTTCCAGGTTGAGATGTTTTATATCAAATTTCAACATAGAAATAATACTTTCTCTTTTTTCTCACAAAAGAGGAAAATGAGATGAGCTTTAAATGGGTAATGCTCTGCAAGAGAAATGTCCTTATTTGTTTTGTATGCTCCTAGTTTCAATTCAATAAATCTGTGAATGAGTGAAATGGTATAGGCTCTTAATATATAATACAAATTAATTATATCAATCATCACATTTCTCTGTGAATCTCTCATTCTACTTAAAACTAGAATCTAGATTCTCACTCCCCAGCAGAGTATAACCCCCCGTGATACTAACGCTGACTCTGGCCTATTACCAGCTCCGTCACCATTACAGAGACAGGGACAGGCCTGGTACAGACACTGTTGAAAGAGGCCTCAACTTGGTAAGAGAAAGAGGGTTCATCAACGATCTGTTTTCCATTCCTCGCCACACGAAAGCACCAGAGAACACAGGCCTCAGGAGCATGGGCCCTAGAGTCACGCTGTATGGGTTCGGGTCCTGACTCTACTACTGACCCGTATATGACTTTGGGCAAGTCTCCTAGCCTCTCTGAATCTTTGCGATCTCTTTTACGAAGTCAGAGTTGGAAATGCCTACACTGACAGACAGCCCTTAACATGTTATTGTGTTATTTTATTGCTAGCATATACTCATCTCTCTTGACATTGAACTAAAAAAAAATAAAATAAAAAGAAGACACGTCCAAATGCAAACCATGGTCAGTAATAACCAAAGCTGCTTGTGAGTTATAGGGTGACTATGGCAACCCTCCTGGGAAAGAGTCCAAATACGGTGGGGAGAGACACCAAATGTGCTTGGTGTTCTCCTGCTCCAAGCCACATGCTTCCTAGAGGAGACCCTGGTTCTGGTCAGTAGGGCAGCTGCACATGGTAGGAGAAAAAAGACAGAGGAAGGAGTCACGTGTCTGCCAATATGCACCTCATCTTATGTGTGAGACCCCACCTGGGGTTGTGAAAACAGCCCATCCTAACGGGGTCACGAAGCAAAGCCAAGAGACAAGATCCTGACTCTGACTGTTACTTCAGTATTTCTGAGCTTACTTTTTTTCTCTTCTGGAATGGGAAAGGGGCAAATAAGAGACAAGGATAAAATCAGGATCCAATGTTGTAGTTTCGGCAGTGCTCTGAGGAAGCGAAGGAGTACCCAGAATCAGTGTCAGAGCAACATCATCAGAACCCCAACCAAATACAGGCGTGAGGCCTTCCTTCTCAATGCCAGCTTCAAGGAGCTTCACTGTCAAAGAATCAGTTTCCTGCAAACGGCCACAAGTGTTCACATTAAATGAAAGTAGAGGCCATCAGAAAAGTTACCACGATAAACGGTTTGAGTTGGGGGGAAAGGCGTATTATGTAAATCATAAATAAACATCAAATCCCTGAAGAATAATAGTCTTTAGCATCTTCTTAATTATGTATCTTGCATGTACTCTTTTTAGAATGCCCAGCATTGGATTTTCTCTTTTATATTTTTATGATTAGATAAAAATTTGGACTAAAACTATTCCATCAACCACAACAGCTGCTAATTTGGCAAGTCATCAGGCACTCAAAATCCCCCAAATTGCTGGAAGCCTCACTAGGAATTGTCACTGTATTTTGAAATCTGTCAGAACATTACAAATTTCCTGAATGACTTCTTTTTTTTTTAAACTTTAAAAGTCCAAAAGAACAGGACTCGGTTGAGATATAGCCTGCTTCATGCCTATGTCATGCGCAGATAAAGTAACAGAAGACTACAGCCTAGGGATTTCTTTTCTGTCTTTTGGTATTTTGTTGTTGTTGTGCTTGGTTTTTTGTTTTTGTTTTTGTTTTGTTTTGTACCACAGGTGCCATAATGAAGTGGTGAAAAATGAAAAGGAATGAGGAAAAAGAAACACAGTACAAATCACACTGAGAGAAAGTTTTAAAATATGTATTACTCCTGTCTGTGGGGGAAACACCTCTTTGGATATGTTCTTGACAGATTGAGTTATTTCTGTCTATTGGGTATGTATAAAGACATATTTATGGATTTATAAATCTTTTGAAGAGGGCTGTTATTTACCCAGTTGACTAAAATGGACTCAAACTGTGTAAATAACTATTTAGGACATGCATTACGGGCCAAATGCTGGCACAGCTTACATATCTCTGGCTGCCAGAAAAGGCAGGCAGGGCAAACATGGAAAAGCCACTGTGCACAGTTAATCTGAAGGCTGCACAAAGACCCAGCTCCACAGGTCTCAGGGATCAAAAAAGGTTTAGAAGGGTCACGGTTGGCATGGAAATGCACAGATGTAGTAGCGGCAACACTTGCAGGCATCATTCTGCATTTAGCCAGAGAGAAAGCACACTGCCCAGGAGGAGAAGCCACAGAGAAGGGCAGGTAAGACCACAGGAGGGCCTCCTGTGCCCCGGCTCTCAAGGTGTTGGGTGGGGGCTGGGGGGGAAAGTCTACACAGAAGGCTTCTTTTGGATCATAGTGGGAGTCATTGGCTTCATTCCTCAGTGGAGAGCCAAGAAAGAGGGCATGAGGAGAAGAATCTTAGACAAATAATCAGGAAACTGAAATTTGGGGTCTGATGCTGCCCGAGACCGCCCCAAAGCTCTCAGTGCATCCATACCTTATTTTCCTCCTCTGTCAAATGGGGCCAGGATTGTTTTAGAAAGGCTCAATGGAGCTCATTCAGATGATATCATTTACGGGAAAATTCTTTAAAAAAAAAAAAAGCAGAATAGGTGGTGATCTTATATGAAAAGTACAAAAGAGAAATAGTGTAATTAGAAAACTCAGGTAATGTGAAAGAGACATGTCTCCAGGTTACGATCAAATTCCTTATTAAATTGGCCTTTGGATAACACTTGTTGAAGGAAAGGGAAATATACAAAATTCCCAATTCCCTGTTATGACATGTCACAGGGGAAGAACTAGGACAGGGCCTTTGGCCTCTCAAAATCCTTTCATCAGATTATGTTGGAGAAAGCGCATATGCTACAATTTTACATTCAAGTCCGGTTCAGCAGTTTGCAAGCCATCAAAGCAGCAGCTAAGCTACCTGCCTGTTCCTAGATGATAGATCATATATATATATTTTAAAGCAAGAAACGAAAACAAAAAAGAAACAAACAGATAAAACAAGAGGCGATGACCTCATGTAGCAATTTTGGAGTACAGGAAGAAGAATTTAGATCCCTTTTCCACCTTTTTGGAAACTCCTGGAAGAAGCTGAAAATAGGGCTTCCTATTGAAAGTGCCGGCATCACCTTAGTTCTAGCCCCGGGAGCCTCAACACCATCACACATACATACACACACTTGAAAGAGAAAAGGCCCCGTGGATTTATGCTGCGTATCAGTTTCCAGTAAAAGTCAGAGGTCAGAGGTTACATGTTTCTGCCTCAGCTCTCAACGCGTTTACTATCGTGGGCTCCATTTTTTACTACACTCAGAGTTGTGGTGAAGTCAGCAACTTTCCTTTGAACAATAAAATATCTCAGATGCTTAAAATTCTATGTGTAGAAGTTATTCCCAGTCCAAGTAGCATACACGTGCCTTAAAAAAAAAAAAAAAAAAAAAGGATTTCCTAGTTTTGTTTTCCAATTAATGATGTCAAATTCATTTTAGACTTTGCAAATCTAATTGGTCCAGCCCAATGTATGTGAGAAAACAAAATTCTTTTGTTGTCTAGTGGCACGCCATCATCACACCGGATTTTAAAGTATGCACCTACTGTGGGCTCAGAGTCAACTTCAATAAAGCCGTCTTTTTATATTCAAATAGAGAATACGCTCTTAAGCTTTGGTTGCGCTAACTGAACGCAAAATTCCTCTGCAGTGGGTCTCACCGAAGGCAGCACAAGACATCTGAATACTCATTCGCCTTTTCACTGAAGATGAACTACATGTTAAAACTTTCTTTCCTACTAGTCACAGTCAGATGTGCATAGCCATGGACGCCCAAGTACACACACCGGTATGTGCATTCAAGGAACAGGACGAGCTAAATGGATCTGGCTTCTTTTCATTTCTCCCTAATTCCCTGTAGTCTGACTTTGCAATGAAGTCAAGCACTTAAGAGATTCGGATAAGCAAATCTGGAAAAAAACAGCCTCAACCCAGTGGAGAGGGAAGCCCAGTGTGGGTTCCCAAAAGGCTACGGCCTTCTAAGC
Source organism: Lontra canadensis (assembly GCF_010015895.1). Classification (NCBI taxonomy): domain Eukaryota; kingdom Metazoa; phylum Chordata; class Mammalia; order Carnivora; family Mustelidae; genus Lontra; species Lontra canadensis. Next base: position 5,993,661 of record NW_022631044.1, read on the forward strand.
ATCTGAAGACATCACTGACTTGGAATCGTGAAAGATGTTTCTTCATGATCTCTTGAGAAACCTCTAAGGGCAGGTAATAAAAATACTTTCTTTATTTGTATCACAGGGTAATAGTGGGCATGCTCTTTACACACACTTGAACTTCTAATCTCCTCTAATCTTGCCCCCAGTCAATTCACCGACCTTGTTTTCTGGAGGTGAGCAGGTGATGGCCAGTTAGGCAGCTGGGGTGGCACAAAAGAAGAAAGGGTCTGGAGGAACAAATAAGAGAAGCTGATTCCCCTACTCTAAAGGGCTTATGTTCTAGGAGAAACTGGATTAATAGGAACTAACTAGACATTTCTGATTTTTCAACCCTTAAAAATGAAACGAGTAGCACGAGAGAATGAGAACACCTCTCCTACCTTGCTCACTGCTGTTATCCCCACTGTGCGATGTGTGGCCGCCGCTGGAAGGGCCCGGGGTTCCTCCCGAACGAGTCGACGCTGTGTCATCGTGATCTCTGTTCCAAGAGGGCTGTGGGGGCACAAATCAGAAATCCAAATAGAGTGGTCTGTTAACACTGGTCCAGTGGGATCCCATCATACAGTGACGAAGCCAGGGAAGCCTAGGCCGGACGGCCAATCCACCTTTCCCGTTCCCCTCCGCAAACGGCGCCAGCTCGGAGCTACGTTGGCACATTTAAAATTGGCCAGTTTCTGCCTCTGAGCTAAAATAATATCTACGAATAGTTATTCTATAAGTAATTGTATGCTTTATTACCAAGGAAAACAAAAACGTTCCAGGCAAAGACGTGGGGGGTGGGGAGGGGGGAGTGCTGCCACTTGATTCTGACTATATTTTTAACGTCAGCAAACCCTCTGGCACGACAGTCTGCTCCTGTACTGAAAATGCAAAATGAGAGCAGTGGTCTCTAACACTGCGGTTTACAGAGGCCTCTGATTCACCCTGGAAGACAAACATGGCAGAGCTTTTAAGACTCACAATTAGGCCGGGGTCCATAATAGCTAGTATGTGTCAGCTGTTTGCCGGATGGTACATGGCAAATGGACCAGGCACAGGGACAAAAAAGGAATGAGAATAACAATAGATTCACATGGACTGTGTACACTCAGCCCCATGCCGAGCCTTCTTGTACTATTGAACGGAAAACAGATGTTGCTTCTTATCACTGGGTGCATTTGAAAGTAACATTCAGATAGGAAAAATTGGCAGTAAATTAAATTCTTGGGGAAAACAATCATGGCAACACTTCTCCCAAATCTCCCTTTATCACCAGAAAAGATTTTAATTAGCTTTTAGCGCTAGCTTTCAAAAACAGTCTTATGAGTCACTGGTCATCCCGCACGGTAGGAATGATGCAGAAAAGAAAGCTGGTCCTTGGCTGGGAAGTGGTGTTTGTCTCCAAGATTATTAGTGGCAAGGCAGGATGATCTTGTGTGTAAAATAGGCCCACCTCGTCTCAATCCCAGGCTGTCCCCGTTCATGGCTGCGTAGTAGTAAAGTCTACTGACCCTCCCAACGCTTTGAATGTGCCCAGCAAAAGCAGAGTGCTCTTCGCTTCTGTCTCGAGAAGTACTTCCGTGTCCCAGAGAAGATAAGAAAGGCTGAGGGGTCAAAATGTCTGTGACACCCAGAGAAAGAAAGGGGAAGAGCCCAGGCGTGCTGCGTACCAATCAAAGGGAAGAGTCCCCGTTCCTGAAGAGGAATGCCTGCCTGCCACCCGCTCTACAACCTTGGCCAGAAGACTAACGTGGCCCCCCAGAATGAAGCAGAGTCGCAGAAAGAGCCACCACTTGTGTGTCCGGCTCAACCATTATGCATAGTCTCAAAAATGGTGCTAATTGATCCGCTGATGCTGGGATGGAAAGATAGGAGCGCCGTGAGAGGGGAGCTTTTGACAAACACGCATTCTGCAGCATGTCAGGAGAATGCTGGAAGACGTAATCTGGAACACATGCTCAGAATGCAAACAGTTAATGCATAAATTTTCAGTTTGTACAACTGCAGCTCTAAAAGGGGGACTTGTTTATTCAGAGCTCTGCAGAAAGAATGGTACAGCACCCAGGGGACAGACAATGCCAGGCACAAAACCCCGGTGCCTCGACATGTAAAAGGATGTTTTTCTATGTGCTACAAATCCCACTTGAAAATATAATTAGAAGGAGAAAATGGCAAAGTATTGCATTAACTGTAATTGAACAAAAGACCGGCAAGGCATGTGGGAGGCTGCAAGAACCCGTGGGAGTTTCAGGATGCATGAGATCCTGCGAGTGACATCTCCTGGGCTCTCTCATTTTATTTATGTTGTCCCTCACTACTATTGTTGACTGGTGATCTGACTCGTAATTAATAGAAAAGCTACCGATAACAAGCTAAAATACAGAGCAACAGAATAACCTCATCAGAAGCATGTTTGTTAATCTGATTAAGACTAGGATTCCAGAAAGGTGACTTAGAACCCAAGAATTATTCCATGTTATACAGGAAACTGTCCTCCTTTATGCTACAACAGACCTGATATATTCACTATCTTTTAATGAGCTCCACTGATTTATTCAGCTCTGCTCTGCTCCCTCCCCCACTTTTCTACTGTGCAGGATGTAGATTAATTCAATGCTTAATTGTTTAGTAAATTCAATTTTCCACATTCTATTCTGCATAGCTTTAGCTAAGGTTCTTAAATCTTCAGCAGTGAGCCCTGAGCCCAGTGTTTGTGATCTGTGCCTACCTTTTTTCATCACCATTTTTCTTCATCCACCACTTAATTCACCATGAAAAGATTTTCCTTGCTGGAAATTCTGATTCCGCTATGATCTGTGAGGCATTCCGATTCATTGCATTTTCATTGTGTTGGGTCTTAGATGCCGGGCTCCTCTTTTCTCACAGCTATCGCCACATTATACAGGCATTCATGCAAGAAATGTTGGATTCCACCTCAGTTTATCCAAATTTTGTGCAACCTATATGTTTAAATTTGTGTGTTCACCAAAGGTAGGAGCCAATATTTTCCACCTAATATCACTCTTCTCGCTGCCTTGCTTTTCCAGAGAGGCCCGTGAATACTGAATGCCCTTCTCTGAAATGAAATCTAACTTTTGTGGTCCTCTCTTGAATTAGCATTTTGGGTATTAGCATTTCAAGAATGGTATGGTCATACAAAACTGAGCATCAGGAGAAATCCACAAGGTTACCAAAACAGAACAAGAATTATGTTTAGTTCAGTTCATTAAGCATGATTAAAGTCTAAGTATCAGAAATAGCTCATGAACTCTTCTGGCATAAATATGTAAGACAGCCCTAATCAGAAAGAACTCCCCCAAATTCCAACTACCCAAGAATCTCAGTTAAAATAACATATCTCTGTGACTCTCTGTGGTTACACCAAACAGCATCATTATTATTTTTAAAATAAAATATGTGCATACGATTATGTACATATATCTGTGAAGTTGTGAGTTGCTTGGGGCCACTTGTAAAGTAAGGTTGACAGGATAAAATCAATGATGCATTGCATTAGATGTATAGCAAACCATAGTCATGGTTCTGAATTAAGTCCCAAAGAGGCTTTTTTCTTCGATGTATGTAATTTCAGAGTAATTCATACCTATGTTCCCATCTATTAGAAATCTATTAGGACAAGAGGTCCTAACCTGAAGTCCAGAGACCTCCTAAAGACTTTGGGGTGGGTTGGGGGGTCTTGTTTTAGCAATAATTGTGTTTATGGGCATACTTGCATTTTTTTTCCCCTGGAGAGAATGTCCATAACTTTTCATCAGATTGTGAAAGGGGTATGTGATTCTTTAAAAGACTGAGAACCACCACTCTAGGAGACACTCACAGGGCTAGATGGAAAAGCCAGGGCTGGAGAGACCTTCAAGATCACAGAGTCAACACTTTAACCTGACACTGAGACCCAGTGGTCCTCCAGACATCATTTCTTTTGTCATAAATGGAGGCAGCCAGTGAGAAGCTTTGCTCCATCAAGAAGTTCTTGGTCACTATATAAATATATAGCATACAAACTAGTTTCATTTCCTTCTAATTTCTACTCACATTTTGTCTAGTTGTGGAGCCCCAAAAGACAGCCATTTTAAATATGTGGTGCAAGCATATGATTCTACCCATGCTTTCTCTCTTCAAAGGGCTGAACACTCCCATGCCTTCTATCATTTCTCATGAATGCTTGGAAATAAGGGTTTTTTTAATGATGCTATGCTAAGATTCGTCGAGTGGTTTTTCTTTATTTATAAGGCAATTATAGTGCTATCTGGTAGTCAAATAGAGGCAATGACCTCCTTGACCACAGGCTCCTCTAGGGCAAGGATAATATCTGGATCTTCCCTTTCTTAGCTCAGCACAATGTATGGTGCATGCTCTGTTCTCAGTCAAGGCTTAGGGAACTAACCTGAATCATTCATCGTTTACTGCCCACCAATATCCCAAGAGATGAACTGCAACTTCCCAAACTATCCTTCTTCCTGAATGAAGTTATCTATTGGTAACTTTTCCTCTCTCCATCTTTTCCATCCCTTTACCATCTATGCCTTAATTTGGGCCATAACTTCTGGTCTTCATATCACTTTTCATGTTTTCATTAGACAATTCCTTTCACTACCATAATTCGAGTTCTCACCCATATGCCACAAAATTTGTGTTTCTGGATCTCTTCTTTGGTCTTTAGACTTGTATGCCCAACTATCTTCTAAACCCTCTCCATGAAAAGACATTCACCTCACTCAACAAGTCCAAAGCTAAATTCTTCATCTCCAGACCAAAATCCTATTTATTCTTCTTTGTTATTGATCCCAGTAGGTATAACCCCATCTATCCATGGTATAAACTGGAGGACCATCCATGACACCTATCCCCCTCCCCCAGACATCCAATCAGTCATCAAGTCTTGTTCATTTTTACCTCTAAGTCGTTCGCAAATAAATCTCTCATTTTTTACCTTAGTGATTGCTGGTCTTATTCAGGCCCTCCCAGCTTTAAAGAGTTGAGTCATATCACTTCCCAGTTCAATCTCACTAGAGTTGAGGACAGAGCTGGTCACTCTTGCTTGCTGTTGTATCCTGCCTATCAAGGTCAGTGCCCAGTACTTGGTTGGCACTCAGGAAATGTTTGTTGAATGAATGAACAGCTCCCTACTGCCTACAGAATACTACATCTGGGGTCCTTAGCCCTCATAGAGTAAGCCCTCATAGTCCACCCCCTGGGGACCATTCCTCAACCTGTTTCTAGTGCTCTAGCACGTGACTTCTGAAAGATACATTCTGCCTGTCCCTCCAGGCCAATTGTCATCCTTTCCCATTACCACCCCCAACCCTAGCCCTAGCCCCTAATCACTTCCTACTTGTTAATTAAGTTACAGCTCAGATAACACCTCCCCCAAAAAGCCTTCCCAGATACACATGCGTGTGCTCGCGCGCGCACACACACACACACACACACATGCACTCTTCCCCCAGGATGTACACAAAGCACCACATGAACACTTCTGTCATTTCATTCCCACATTGTTTTGCAGTGACCTGTAGAATTCTATACTATGAATGTTTTGAAGTCCCGAACTATATCTTATTCATCTGTATGCCCTCCATCCCAGGAAAGTGTCTGTAACACAGTAAATACAAATATATTTCTGAATGAGCAAATGAATAACTTAAGTGATATGTAGAAGGCTCCTGTGTTAAACTGTCATCTGATACTGTGATCTCCGATATTAAATATCATAAAACATCTGAAAAAGGTTTGTACAATTTAAAAACATCTCATATACTTGCATTCACACAAACACACACCACCATAAATATATGTATATATATACATACATACATATATATTAGGAATGTATATATTCCTAATATACATTAGGAGCCTGGGTGGCTCAGTTGGTTAAGTGTCTAACTCAGTTTTGGCTCAGGTCAGGATCTCAGGGTTGTAAGATTGAGCCCCACGCTGGGCTCCCTGTTCCATGTGAAATCTGCTTGAGATTCTCTCTCTCCCTTTCGTTCTGCCCCTTCCCCCTCAAAGAAATAAAATCTTTAAATATATACAGTTATATAAGTTATATATAAACATATATATTATATATAATATATGTAAAATCTTTTTATATATTATATATTTTTACATTTTTATTTATATATATTTACTTATATATATAAATACTCAGTTGCAGTATAACACAGTCAAAAGAAAGGAAATTTGAGGGTAGCCATATCCCAACTTCAAATCTGGCTGCACCATTTACATGGTTTTAGACAAGTCACATCCTCTCTAACTCTTGATATACTAATCCATAAATGGGGACCAAAAAAGACTCCTTTGCCAATCACATTTCAATGAAAAAATAATAAAAATCCTCTGTAGGCATAACATATGTCTATTTCCAGGCATGCAGCAAGCACTCAATAAATGACAGCTACTAAAGTTTGTAATGTAACGACATAGGTTGACCCAGTCAAACCTGAAATATCTACATACAGGTGTGCTCAGTTTACAGACCTTTGGAAAGAATAGCTAACCTGAGCTGACTTAGTGTACAGTTTGGTATGCCTTGGGCTATCTCCCAGCTGGTGTGTGCTCAGGGAATGCACACTGATCTTATTTTCACCTTCAAATAACATGATTTTACAGGTGGTTTGCTCCTCCCCTCCCCATCAGGTTTAATTTGATGCCTAATATTTATAAATCGCTTTACAGTATACGTAGCATTTTGACATATTTTCTCACTTGGTCGTCCATCACGTCAGCATGATGTTAGAATCATTTTTTTGCCCAGACCGAAAAATAGTGGGGTTTTGTTCTTCAAAATTTCTACCCTACCAGTCCCATTCAAAAAGATAGATAAATGAGAGTGTGGTGATCTTGAGACTGAAGAGGTCAGCCAGCAGCTATGTAGAAATTGATGAAATAATCACAGGGTTCAAAATGGGAGGTTGGTCTGCACCTACCCATAGGTGGTTTCCTCTTTGGGAAGTACATTTACTTTTTCAAACCACCGGGGTCTCTTTAGCAAATGATCTCTAGTGGCCTGAAAGAGCTGGCTTGTCTCCCAGCGTGAACAACGCAGTCCCTCCAGACCAGGGGAGTCGCCAGGCCACATGGGGAACTCGCCGACATGCACGATATTCCTGCGCACACATGCTCACATTCCCACACCTGCAGGGTCTGTACAAACGTTCCCACTCAAGGGTCTGCCCTTGTCCCTGAGCCCCGTCCGACAGGGCTGCTGACGGCCACCGTCTCACTCACACACACACACACACACACACACGGCCAGGGTGGCCACATCTACTTAGTCCCTTCCCCTAGACTTTGCACTTCTGTCTCAACAGTGTCTCTCAGGACCCTTAAAGGCACAGAACTTCAGTGGAAATGATGCCTTATACGTCTCCCAATCAACAAGCTATGGGAGAAAAAGGGGCCAGAGAGATCCATACACAGAGAGAGGAAGAGAGAAGGGTTCGAGTACTGCTATAAAAAGGGATACATGTTGACCAGGGAGTACTTGAAGTTAAGAAATTGGAAGTACTAGGATTTCCTTATTTATGAGTTATTTAAAGTCTGATAGGCTAAAAGCCCTATTTAAAAATGTTGGTGGCCCCCGTTTGCATCTGCCAGATTACCCAAATATACAGTATAAGCATTCAAGTCAATCAACCATCGAACAGCACCCACACTTTGCTAGAGCCCTGGGTAAACCCTGTTCTTCTCGGAACACACTTCTTGGAGGCTATGTCACCCCAACTTCAAATTCAGGTCATTCAGATTAAAAGTATAAAATTCTTTACACACATTTCAAAAAAAAGAAATCCCTGGAAATCATTAAGCAAATTCATTTCAGCATGACAAGTTTGGGCAGTGCATTTTGTTTTAACACAGTGAAACTGTCCTCTTACCCTTTAAGCTTTTAGATAGTTTTAAATACCAGAAACTCACAGATTAATACTTGAGTGCACACACAGACTGTGGATTCAAGGGCCACATTAAAAAGTGCTTGGGAATGGTGTGCTACTAAAACCTCTTCTAAGTTCACACTCAATCCTGCTGAAAGGTGATAAAGTCAAGGAGGCAAGTGTCGTGCTGGGTGAAGACTGGTGGTGGCCTGAGGTGTCCCTCAGGGTGGCCTACGCCGGCTGCAGGGAGGCCCACTCTCGACAAGATTATCTCCCTCACACACTTCTTCCGACTTTCTCCTTCAACTCTCCTCCTTTTTCTCATTTCCTTCCCTCTCCCTGCCCCCACTCCTTCTCCTTCGCCAAGTCTGTAGGCCTGCCAGGGTCCTCTTTGAGCCCTTTTCTAATGCTGCAATAAAATGTGCTTATTAATACCCCACTTAACAGAGGCCTGATGGGTAATTTTGGTAACTCAGGGCAGATGGTAAATTAGGGGTGAGACAGTGGAAATCCAGCATCCCCACTCAGAATCCACGGCCCTCACCAAGACACCACACTTCCTCTTCCAGCCCTACCATCCTTGCCATTGCGAACTTTTAATATAGAAACACATCTCAATGATTATCCAATTATCCCTTAGTTACGGTGCTCACCACGTCAGAGCCAGCTGGTATCGTCACACATGGCATAGGGTGTCTAACTCACCACCCAATAAGGCAGATTTCTGAAAACTTCCTAAAACTTAGCAACTCTGATGTATTGTTTTAAATATATATATTTATTTAAAGGTATTATATATAAAATAATACATATATATTTAGGTATCTACGATTGTACAATGGTAGTGGCAGCTAGTTTGTGAAGGCAGAGACAGCGTCTGTTAAATTGAGTTCTAGATTTTCCACTTCTCACGTACCACAAATAAAACCTACAAAAATGATAATTTTTCAAACACTGAATCCTCTATCTCTGTGTAATGAGGCATGTAGAGAGGAGGAGAAGAATTTTTGTGCTTTTTTGCCTTTGGTGAAAATTCTCCAAGGAGTAATTTCATCTTTAAATGAGAAGTTTTGTATCAGGTGATTGTACGAGCTCCAGGAATCCCCAAAGCCTCAGGTTCAAGCATGGGGAAATGCACCAGTTCACACTCCCGTGCATGCTCAACACTCCCATGTACACAGCAACCTACACACGTCGTGTGCATGTGGAAGAAGGCCAAAGAATGTGGAAAGGAACTACTTTAATTCTTTAATTAGGTTGTGATGAAATTTAAAGCAGTTTGGCAGTCAGATGCAGCTTTAAAAATCTACCAGCCCTTAAATATCTTGCCTGCTCTCTTGCCAATGTCCATGCCTAGCTCCCCTTCCCAGGCCCCAGGGCTGGCCGCTGTGGCAGGTGTGAAGGCGGTGGCGTTAAGAGGCCAGACCCAGCACACTGGGTCACTTTGCCCATGCTCCTTAAGATCTGACTTTCGCAGCCTGATATCTTTTAGGACTCAACTCTGACACTCTCAGGTTATTACGGACCTGCAGAGTGGAATTAATTCATCCACGACATTAAAAATGAAATCGGTAAGGCTAAGGAAAAACTCTACAGATATAAAACACCACCCAAAATATTCCAAAAGCTTTCCTCATGAAATCCACACAGCACGGATACCTGTGGCCCAATGTGTCTACATCAAGAACCAAAGCAAGCAGCATTTCTTGGTGACCCCACCATGATCTCAGAAGATAACATAGATTCTCACACAGGGCAGGTACACTCCAACAATGACATGGGGAAAGAATAATTACTACCAAAGGGAAACTACTACCAAGGGATAACAAGCAGTTTTACCCAAACCTCATAACTGGAAAGTTGATGAGTAATTTAGAAATTATTTGGGTGCCCTGAATGTTCAAATTCTACTAAGCAGTTTGTTGTGGAGAAAAATCTCATGAACGGAAGAGACAATAAAGCCTTATTACACTAGGAATCTTAGTGGAAATACTTATTTATGTTTCAATAATCTCTCTTTTTCCTGTGCCATTGTATTCTGGCTGGCACGCAATTAATAAAAGTAAACCCTTATATTAAATGACTAACGATTCTATATACTTCTACTCCTGAAATATCTGTGAACTGTAATTCAGAATTAAAACGTTTAAACAAACAAACACTCTAATCCAACCGGCACCATTGTATCTCCAAATATTTGTATGTAAATATTTCAAACCATACTCCTTATTTATCTTCTGAGAGCTTTCTGCTGAAATTCAGATTATTTTCTATCGTTTCTATTTAGGAGTGACAGAAGAATCTGTAAATTATATGCCAGTATTACCTGATGTTATAAAATCCCTTTTGTAAGACTGCTTGCTTCCTAATGTTTTATTTTACATTTGAAACTCAGTATTCAGTGCTCCTCATTCTGCAAACAAATTATGATGAAATAAACGCAAAAGTGTCTTATGTAAAACAACATCAAACCACAAATTTTCCAGGCAACAATCCTAGCAAAAAGAACATCCTGATAATGCAGAAATATTGTATCCTTAGCATGAGAAGATAATAAGCCCTTGTAAGCAACTGGTCACTAACTATGAAGCATTTGCACTCAGAAGTGTGGAGAAAAGTACATAGCTCCAGATCTGCCCGTAACTGTTACTTGAGGTTGAACCTGAAAGCGCATCTATAGTGATTTTTAGTACTATTTCAGGACACAACTGAGTGTCCAGTCTCCTTTTACACTATGAGGACATCAGAATAATAGTGACCCCACCTAATAAGAATTAAAAAGACATTTTCCTTAAGCTCTATGATTATAAAATGGTCTATAAAATAGCACCTCATTAACAACCACCCTATCTTCCCTCCCCAGGTCAAACTCGTGCTGCTGAAGGTTAGGCAGAATACAAGGGGATAAAGCATCATTTAATATGCTGTTTATTTAAGGTTTCCGGTTTTAAACACTCTACATTCATTCATATTTAGTTGTCACAGTAACTCCATATGATGGGTTCCTTATCCCTGTGTTATAGATGATGACACTGAGGCTCACGGCCAGAGCAGTGCCTTATCCTCTCCCAGAAAATCCTAGAGTCAAATACCAGTGCTCTGGCTCTAAATTATATATATCTTATTGAAACACTCCCAGCCTGAGAGGTTGTATAACTAAAAGTTACAATCAGTACACTTAATTGCTCTTTCTCAAGTGTTTCTGAAATCTCTTCTACCTCTAAACTCTCAAATCAGAAAATCCACAATTTTGACATGAGAAGAAGAAAAAAACAATTCAGCCAAGATCTACTCTTGTTTTTTTTTTTTTTCCTTATAGCATTATACTTTGAACAAAAGAATCATGGAAATTTACATATACCACTGATTTCCACTAACAATTAGCTAGAGGATATTCTCCAATTTCCCTGTGATTTTTTTCAGAAGCACTTCCAGCTTTTTAAATTTTCAGCCAAATTGTATTTTCCAAAGAATCTGTCATTCTTCAAGGATTTTTGAATCCTTGAGCTCTCTCTCTCTCTCCCTTTCCTTCATTATTTATCCTGGGTGAAATCATCAGAAAGGCCCTTCTCAAGGCATTCTGAAATTTCATTTACATTTCTGATTCTTAGAATGCCCAAGTTCTCTACATTTCAAGTCACTTAACTGAGAGACCAACGTAGGTGGCTGTGAACTCAAGAAGCAGGAGTCTGAGTTTTACTATTGGTTCACTTTTCAAGGGATTCCAGTTCATGGGAATGCCATTCTTCAGCCATATGCAAAGCTATTATTCTGGGGCTGTTCATACTATTTTAGCAGTTATCGAGTACGTGGAGTATCAGATGTATACTCCAAGTGAAGAAAAGCCCCATAATTGATTTCTTAATGTTTTATTCTCCTCTTTCTCTATTGGCACGTTCTTTACATGCCCTCAATAAATATTAAACACTCAAACAACTCACTATTAGGGTGGCAAGCAAACCTTCAGAATGTCGAAACAGAAGAGTGAAGAACAATGCATCTAATTGAAATGCCAGGGTAATTTGGAAAATCAAATTGAGTTGCTGCAAATTCCAAATTCCAGAATAAAAATGTTTATACTCCCTCAAATGCAGATTGTTACTGGCTTTGAATAATTATCAGAATAGAAAATACTCGAACACCGACAATACACTTGATATGCATGGAACAAGCACAGTCTAGATGTCTCCATTATTCTGCACAAGGAAGTGCAGGACACAAGGAGTCTGATATTTTTCTTGGTGATTTTGTTCTCAAATACGGCTAACAAAATCCCCAAATGTGGTGAAACAATAGGCCGAGCCACCAAATACACAACTAGCATTAAAATTTCATGGCCAATATTCTTCAGAAAATGGGAAACACAGTAAAGGACAAAGAAGCAAACTGAAAGAAAGAAAGGGGTTAATGTTCTGCTCCTTGATATCTTGTTTTTGTCCTCCAACATATGACTTCATCACCAAGACCACCTGGAAATGTAAAGTTCCTGATTCCCTTTGGCAGAAGCTAGAGCCAAGAAAACTATGACAATGAAAAAGAAAATGGAAAACTGCATTTGCATCTAGAATTATGACATAACAAACACGTAATGAGGCTCTAAGGGACGATACTTATCTGCACACTGAGGGTAACCTTGTTATCTACTGAGGGTTATGCCACTTTGGGTACAGATACCACCCATATGTCTCAAAGATAAATTCCATATGCTCTGCACAGTTATAGCATATTTCCCATAAATAATGTATACAATAGACTGTAAATAAATAATACATTTATCTGAACTGTTCAAGAGTGAAGGGCAGGGTGGCTACTCAGGAGACTGAGTCTCTTATGAATGAACAATTTCAAATGAAAGTAATGTTCAATGGGGAATTACCACAAAGTTCTTACACTAAATATTCTGAAATGGGGGTTTTAAAAGGATTTCAGATCCGGTGGGGACTTGCAAGTCAATGTTTCAGTGGAACCCAAAATACCCGATTTAATTTTACTGCTAAAGTTTCTATTCTGATTGCAGCAGCTTACCGATTTGCTGCAATTTTAATTCTCTCTCTACACTACTGCTTTTTATGATCAATAAAATAACTGGACTTAAAATGTCATGTATGCATTTTTGTCTCATGAAACACCGTGGTTTTATTTTTTCATCCCTGTGAATAATGTTTAACGTTGCAGTGAACAGAAAGGAAGGCTACCTTAAAAACAAAACAAAACAAAATCCTCCCAAAGTCCACCTGCGCTAGTTAGTTTGCTAGGATTTTACATTGTAAAAATTGTTAGTCCTCACCCTCAAAGAATCTCCCTTTGAAGCCCCAGAGACACACAAACTATTTCCACTTCTTGTAAATGGTATAAGTAGGCCTTTAGAACGTCAGACATTGTACACCATTTAGTTGGAAATTAAGTTTTCAAATCGCTAAGGAATACTGTCTGAATAACAGAAAACACTATAGGTCACAGTTAATTATAGCTTGTCTATCAAATTAAGTTAATGTTCGAGAACACATCCAAATAGTTATGGAGACATTAGGAGGAGTTTTATTGTCAAAGAAATTCTGATTCATTCAGCTTCTAATATTTTTTTTAAAAAGGGAGAGAACCCTTTTGCAAGTTGGGATGGCATAAGAAAACTCTGGGTTTACATCAAATTGCTCCCTTCATTGTCCTTTTGATGACTGTGTCGATTTCATTACAAACTTCATTTTCCAGAGTTTCATAATAGTCATAAACACACTTCACTTTAAAGAGTTTCTAGGGGACACAGTGTGAATGCAAATGCAGAATAAAATGCAAATCGTGGAGGTCTGGGAACAAATATGGACTATCCGTTAAGAATACAGTCACTGAAAATAAACATTTAGGCCTTAAGAGGAAGAACACAAAAGGGCTGATATGAATCTTTATATCAAGTATTCAGAGCCCTAGGGAAGGCAAACAAGAACAACAGTTTTCAGTTTTGCTCCTAACTGTAAAGCACAGGCTGGGAGTATTTGATGACTTTGGTCTCTACTCATTCCTGCTCTAAAGTGAGTAACATTTTTCATCTTTGCAGGAAAATAAACCCACGTGTGGGTAATAGCCCACAAGGTGCTCAAATAGGGAAATGAGACCTAGCAAACTAGTTCAAGTTCAAATCTCAGGCCTAGGAGGTTTACCAAACAGTGGAAAAGAAGTGATTAGAAAGAAAGAAGCAGAGTGCTGCTTTGCTAAATAGGAACCACCAGCCCAGATATTTACAACTAATAATAAACAAGCTACCATGTGGTGCTGTAAAGTATGAGGGGAAAATCTAGAGAAATGGGAATTCATCAACAACAATTAATTCCAAGTTATATGTTGTCCTGGAATCATTCTAATATTGCTCAAAATGTTAATTCCCCACCAACCATGATCTTCTATATGAGTCAAAATAACGTATGTTTAAATCCAGGGTAAAATTTAAGACTTTGTATTGTTTCAAAATGAAAAAAAGTAGCAAGACTAAGAATGTTGCTTAAACTTGGTAAACTTGTAAAAAGTCATGGTGATTTTAAGAGTATTACTTAGTAAACTTATTAATAGTGGCAGCAATTCCTTTCTGAGGAAAACTATGATTTCATTTAAGTTTTTTAAAGAACCATAACATTTCACACTCAAGGTTCTTTACATCATGATTATAAATCCTATTAACTGTAAATAGAGTTATGAAAAGTACCAATGGGAGAATCAATTATAGAAATGTGTTTTGGAGGATTATAAGTAATATAGAATTTATTTTCACAATTTATTTATCCTCCATTAGTTTATGGCATACACAGTGGTGCATATGCCACAGAAAAGTGATAGCAGGATTATTACATATCTTGAAGACAGTTAAAGACTTAGTTCAGGCTATAATTTGTATTTAACTGTATTTACTCATGATGTCAATGAATAACAGGTACATAATTCAATAAATGCAGAATTAAGCTTTTTTCCATCAGAGAAAACTTTTAATGGTATGTTTTGGTCAATTTTAGGAATTCTTAACCAAGAAGCCCAGAAATATAAAACAATTTCAAAAGATTTGCACTCTTGTATTTTCCTTTAACAAAAATATATTTCCTAGATTAAGAAATGCTATTTGGAGAAAAAAAAAAAAAGTGTTCAGAAAGAGTCTAGCAAAGTGTTGCCAATTGCTTTAATTCTGCACACATGAATGCATTAAATTGATTGAAATTGGATTCTAGTGACAAATTTTTAAATGACTATATTCTTGCTTATTTCCAGTGGTATCCTCTGTGCCATTTATTAAAATGTCAAATTTACAAGTGTGGGAAATCCAGCAATTTGCCCAATGAAGGTATACTTCCTGGAGAGGCTGTTTTAAGACTCCAAAAACCTCTTGCAAATTCCTATACCCCCGAAATCATGGCACTTTTAATTAAGGATACAGTGAGAACGTCCTTTTTTTTTTTTTTTTACACTACATACATACACTCATCTGCTCAAATTTTTCAAAATTGATTTTATGCATGTAAGGTTTATTCACAAATATTAATGATAGCAAAATCGCCAAACTTTTACTAGATCCCCAAAAGGCAAATTTTGGAATTATTATTAATTATTATTTATTAATTATTTTTAAAATTCAAATTGGAAGAGTGTTTTGTGTTTTAGACCCTAACTTTTAAAACAGGTCTTATATGGCGATGGGTCCTCCTGAGTAAGAACACCAAGCTGTACATGATTTACACCAGGGTTGTTTTACTTGTGATTCTGCAAACCTTTAAGCCTGACATCTGTACAACCATCAGATACTGAGTCACATGTATTTTATTTTTATTTCTTTATCTATAAAAGAGTACTTTCCCATAGTTTTGATGAAATTTTTAAATATTAAATTAAATTCTTGCAGTCAGGAGAAATGATAAAAAAATTTTGTTTCAATTATAACAAATTCAAGTAATACTTTGATACATATATGACAGATCTCATAATCCAAAAAAGGCCATGTAAATCGCTACTAGTGCAATCGTTTAAGACTGTGTAACAAAAATGAATGAGAATGGTATCAGTTTACTATCCTTCAATTATTTCCCTGACAGTAGAGTCAAATAATGTTGAATTATAGACCTTCTTACAGGAAGTCTTATTTTGTGTTCTTTTTTTGATCACTTCCCTGCTAGTCTCTATAGGAATTTGGCAGTATGCCGACTTTCCTTTAAAAGTTTCTGTATACATAACTTGGGTTGTTTGATGATTAAATGATCATTTATTAAAACTTAAGCATTTCACATTTGTTTGACATATTTACGTTTCATAAGAAAATATTGTTATTGCAATGGAAAGCATAACATCACCAATACAAAAAGACTTCATTTGAATTCATGTTGACAATATTTACGACAAGTGTCTTAATATAACTTATTATGAATTCTTTACAGTTTCTCCCAGTCTATCTATGAGGGAAGGTATGCTAGTTTTACTACAGTAAGCCTCGTGTCAATATTTTAGCCTACCTGCTTGACCTTAATAAGCCTGTTTCTACCATGGGGCCACAAATAGTCTTTGTTTTTAAGAGTATGGAGTTTTTTTTCTGCATAATTTTCCTTCCCTCGCCCCACAACATCTGTGTTTTAAATCTTTTGGACAATGCCAAACATTTTGACATTTAAACATACAAGGGCTTGAAAATATAATGATTTAAAATTTGTTTACTTTCAAAGTTGGGCAATTATAGCATGATATCTGTTACTTTTCTGAAAGCAGTGCCCATATGTTACTCCTTTTTTTTCTTCCTTCTACTCTTCTTCCTCTACTATGTAAGCTTCTCCACGTTTTCTAATAAAAGTCTCTAAGTTAGGACCAATAGCAACAGTGCACAAAACCACTCTATATATTTCCAAATCATGAGCAATGGAGTCATTCTGGTAGGAGAGGGATTGCTATTTGAGTGACCTATTGCTGCAGAGCTAGTTAAATCACTGAACAATAGTTACTGTTATGGCTTTGCTTTGTACAAAGTAGTATTAGTATCATTGCTTTCCATTAACCACGGAATTTGCACTGGGGACTTCCACTTGAGAGAGAGAGAGAGACAGAGAGATGCACTATGAAAAGGAAATAACTTTTGTAGTATTAGCGTTTAGACTTACAGACATTTAACAGTGTAACTGATCTCAACCCATCTGCATATACTCTTCACTTTCTTTTCCTAAAATGTTTTTTAAGTGCCCCTATGAGGAATCAATACATACCTACTCTGAAATTCACACAGATACATGCTAAAAGCCAATCAGATTAAGAGTACACTTATCTTGATGAGCACAGACTAATATATGAAACTTCTGAGTCACTATACTCTATACCTGAAACTGATATAACGCTGTATATTAACTATACAGGAATAAAAATTTTTAAAAGCCAATCAGAAAGCAACAATAAAAACACACCTGGTAAACAACTAAGTTTTAATTCAAAGGATACTAAGCCATAAAGGGCCTAGAATGAACATCCCAATTAGCCAATGTAGTGACAAGCAGTCAACACCTTATTATTTAATCATTAAAGAGAATCTTGCCACAATTTCCCTTTACATATTTCAAAAAAAAAAAAGTGGAGGAGGGGAATTAAGAGTACAACACAAGACCCACAACAACAACAAAGAATAAAGTTAGATGAATCTAAGACCCCCATGGATGCAAGGCCTAGGGACTGAGAGTATCCAAGACAAAGGCATTAACTGGGACCCTCTGAAGTATTTACAATTTAAATAAGGTGTGTCCATGTGAAAGCATTTAGAAACAATCTACCTGGCAAAGGGACCATTTCCCGTCTCTTGCTGTTTTTGGCCAGTTTTTTTATTGGATGAAAACGAATTGCCTGCATTTCTAGTATTAGTAAATATCCAGTGGCCTCATCTATTTTTTTTTCTAAAGCAGCAGATCCAATTCATCAAGGACATCAGGCTGTCCTTTGCCCTCTCGTCCCCATTTCTTACCAAAACACCTCTCCAAAAGAGAAAGCTTAAATCTCCCTTGGATGCATCCCTACCCTACTTTGCAGGGAGGGGGTGTTTTCAGTCAAGTCCAAGTTCAGTTTTAAGAATTTTTAACTCAAAGGATGCTTTAGAAACAACACCTCGCATTTTTAAAATAAAGCAACCGCCACCAGGGTTTTCCTAGCCCACTTGGGAACCAAAGCTCACTGGCCCAAGGCTGCCCCGGATCCCCCAGGCCCCAGGCCTGGTGCTCTCCAGCCTGGGCCGCACAGCCCCGGAGGCCGATCCTCCTCCCCGGGGAGTTTTAGCAGCACTTGGCATTTAACCTGCCTGGCGTACGTGGCTTTCTGGTTCCATCTCCTTGAGCCACATTACTTCTCCCCAGATGTCAGGCACAAATCTGGATTAACATGCAACAGGGCGCCCTGTGCAGCCCGCCAGCTCTCACCCAAGAGCTGTTAAATGCAGATTCAGCTGAGGACCCCCCGGAGAGCTGCTGTTGAATAAAAATTGTAATCCAAAGGGACCATTTCTTTGCCTCCCGCTGCTTGTGGGAAACCCGGCTGGCACACGAGCACAGGCCCCGCTAGACCGCGCTCCCTACGAGCAGACGTGGCCACCTCGGGAGGCGGCCTTAGGGGCCCGGAGACTCTTCACTGCTCTCCCTCCACTCTCTGGACTGGTTCTTGGAGCGAAAAATGCTTAAATTCAAGGAATGGCGAGCAACCGACCGCCCTGGGAAGGAAGACTTCATTCGACGGCTCCTTCTGGGAGCGAGACTTAAAGTCTAACGTCTGGGAGGCCAGGCTCTTCCCCGCCTAACCCGTCTTGACGGCCCCAGGTCCACCTGGAACCACCCCCCACCCCCCAAACAGGCGTCCTGCCGCCCGACGGGCCAGCTTTCTTCTCCCCTGACAACCAGGCTCAACCCTCGACTCCACGCCTCGCACCATCGTTTCCCTCTGCTCCCGCTCCCGGGGTGCAGTCCGGCACTGGCCGGGAGCCGAGGCCCGGAAGCCCCCGGCGCACCTCGCCTGTCCCCGGTCCCCGGACGTCGGGAGTGCCCGTGCCGAGCTGAGAGCGAGGCCGTCAGGAGAGGGCGCCCGGGAGGCCTGCTCCCGCCGGAGGTGACTCTCAGGCCTGGCTCCTCAGGGTCTGGGAGTGGAAGTGGGCGGGAAGGGGTTGGGGGAGAACATAGATGTAGGGGATAAACGGGATCACGGCTTATACAGGCGTCTTAATCTGATAAAAATTAAAAACAAAAACAAAAACTACGAGGCCAAATGGATATCCGCCGATTTAGCCCTCCGGGAAACCGGTTGGTATCAAAGTCGTCGATCCCAGCTAGGTCCCTGTGCAGTGGCAGCCTTGGCGCCCTCCGAGGATAAAAGTAAAATAAAATAAACCGTGCCGCCAGCAGGCCCTAGAGACAGAGGGGTTAATGAGCTAACGAGGACCAGCGCTCGCACCACACCTGAAGCATCCAGTCCCGGAGCGCACCCTCTGCCGGGGCTCAAACTGGCTGGGCCACATTCGCAGACAGGTGGCGAGGCCGTCCTTTTTGGGCCCAGCCCCCAGGGCGCCGCACCAAGGGTCCAGCGCTCCCAGGGACCTGAAAACAGGCTTCAGTCCGAAGAACTGGCGCCCAGCGGGCGGCCCTAGTGCCTGGTCTCTGTCTCCCCACCTCCCAGAGCAGGGGACTCCACTCCCGGGCCGAGGCTAGGTCCCGCGTGTGCCCCGCTCTGCGCTCCCAGCTCCCAGCTCCCAGGAGAGCCCAGGCACACTCGCTCCTGGCTCCCGGGAAGCGGACAATTAGGAAAAACAAAACTTGGGTTTACTGTCCTCCGCGACCAAGACCTAGGTGAGCTGGAGGGGTCACGCGAGTGCGCCCACGCGCATTGGCCAACAGTGCCACGAGCCCAGTCAAAGCTGCGAAGCCCACCAGTAAGCGGAGGGAGCTGGATTCACACTTCTCATTTTTTTAGGTGAGGGAGAATAAAATGCGAATTTTTATCCACTACAATTGCCTACCAATCTGTATATCTCAAATTAAGCTAATTGTGTAACAAAAGTTTGCTGAAGGAGTAGGGGGAAAACAATGATGTTGTACCATTTTTGTGTCCCCCTCCCCAATAAAACCCATAGCTTTGGTCCTTTATCTTTGACTTTAATAAAATAATGATTCGTTGAGAAAATGGGGTATAAATCTTCATTTTGGAGGCAATTAAAGTGTTGATTTCATTCATGCCCCTAAGCGATTCTTGTAATTTGCTCAAATAGCTTTATGTACCCAGCACTCCGGAGCTCTTAGAATCCCATTTTCTAGTTAGGCTTGTTGGATTACAATTTTTATTCAACAGCAGCTACCCGAGGGTTCCTCAGCGGAATCTGCATTTAGCAGCTCCAGGGCGAGGGCTGGCGGGCTGAACCAGGCGGGAGGCCGGCAGCCTGCGGGGCCTGAGTGGGGGGCCGGGAGCCGCCTGCAGTTTTCCCACCTCGGCGGGGCCGCACGGGGAATGCTCAGACTGCCTGTTCTGTGCACTCGTCTACACTGCCGAAAGTTTGCAACTTGCCAAATCACAGTAAAGAACCGGCGCTGGTGTTTTTAAAGCTCACCTCTGCCTACCCTCCACTGCTCTTGGGGAAAGGAGGAATTCGACCTCTGTCGCAGCATTACCAAGAGAAATCCAAGCTGGGAATTTATGTTAAGAGGGTGATGTTGAGAGAAGAAAACTTTTAAGATGACACCAAGACCCAGGAGTCGGGCACTCCTTCAAGGACTCTACAAGATAGCGACTAGCCAGCAGCGATCGTGGCAGAGCTTGCAAAGAAAAACTGCATGACTGGCTATCCTTTGGCTTAACAAAGGCAGGCTGATCTCTCCCCCACAAGACAGAACTCACGTGCCAAGTCAGAAAGAGAAACAACTCTAGGCCTTCACTTCTGTATGGAGAGGCCAGAGGAGACCCGCAACCCCAATCTCTATTTGCGTCTCAGCAATTCGCTGCAGAGAGCTGTCCTGAGCCCGGTTCATCTCACCCGCTCCTCAGGTTTTCACTTTCATTGCATTTTTGCAACTTCTTTGGGTCAATCCAGAGACGCAGCGACAGGAGAAAGAGAGAGAGAGAGAGACTGGGAGCAAACAGTGGTGTTAGGGTGAGAGAGGGAGAGAAATCCCCCAGCAACTCCAAATAAAAGTCGTCCCCACTTAGCAACGCGGCGGAAGAAGGGCCTGAAGGGAGCCCCAGAGAGGAGGGGGCAAGCAAGCAAAGGCCCACAGCTGAGAGGGAGGGCGGCGCGAGGTCCCCCCCCCACCACATCAGGAGTCACAGGGTGCCCCTGACGCTGACACTTCCAAAAGCTGCCAACCCAGAGGGCCCGGTGCGCGTACCAGCTGGAGGATGAGTGGAAAGGAGGAGGAGAAACATCCATATTTATCTGTTTTTATAACCTCGGCCTGGTCTTATTTTTTCTATTAAGTACAATAAAATGGGCAAGCTTGCAGCGAGCACCGCACAAAGCAATGTTCAGTGAGGTCTAGAAGCGCTCGGCCGAGGAAAACTGACAAGACAGGCTAATGAACCGTATAGACAGGGAGAAAATAGCCAGCATTTGCTAGATTTCAAACCCTCGCTGTCTCTCTTAGACCACCTATCTTGGGTTTATTCCTAATAAAATAAGAAATAAGCAGACCCTACACTTTTCTTTTCTTCGAAATAGAAGGGGGAAAAAATGCTCCAGAACAAAGCCCTACAATCAGAGGCGGTCACTGGCAGTTAACACTCCCATTATTATAGAGGGTAAATAAAATAAAGACAAAAATTAAAAGCGACAAGAAACAGGTCAAGTTTGCAGGCAAAGCTTTTACAAGCTCATCTCTCCAGGTCGAATCCCAGAGCCAGCCTTAATGAAGCAATAATAGCCACATTATTCAAAAATTTTCATTTCGATGGAAATGTATCTAAAAGGGACTTAATCATATGCAAATAATAAAAAGAGGTGGTAGTGACCCAGCAAGCAATATGCATACAGATTTTTTTTTTCCTAGGGATGTTGAAATTGAAAAGCGCATACCTGGTCGGTTAGATTTGCTGATCTTGTTATATCTTCACTGTCTGATTTTGATCCTCCTTCTCTATCGTCTATCACCAAATCGATAGGCATTTTCCCTTTCAAACAGCTAATATACCGGTGGCAGAAATTGTCACATAATTCGTGTACCTACATTATGACAGAAATAAAAAAATGGAAATATAATCAGGAGTGCATAAATGACATTGACAAGTGCAAACCACCCCCCTTGTGAGATCCAAACTTCCAAATAGGGAAACACAGAGCAATTGTCCTCCAGAGACCCCTAGACGCATCCAGAATTAGGAATAACTTTCTTTTCTTGCAAAATAGAGATATCCCAGAAAATTGACAGTGACAAGATGATTCACAGGCTACAACATATTCAACACCCGTGTTAAATTCATCTGCTCCCAGGGCTGTGGCCATTAGAGAGGTGACCTGCGTGGGTGACATTTAAGGTAAACTATTTAATTTCATCCACTTACTTTATCATAAGTCCTTTTCCAATGAGTCTAAGGGAAAATGTGAATATATGTATATATATAGATATCTCTCTCTCTCTCTCTCTATATATATATATATATATATATATACACACACACCTCCAAAAGACCAGAACTGTGGTGGCATAGGACATATGTCTGACACCCCAAGTCCTTATAACATTTGTGATTAGGGATTCTTCCCATAAGAAGCATATTTTAGGATACTTTCAAAAAATAGAAGAAAATCAAATTGCCAGTACTCATGATATGAAAAACACCTACAGTCACAAAAAAAAAAAAAAAAAGTATCAAATTGATTTTTTTTAAAAAGGGAAAAGAAAGCTTCAAAATATTTAGGTTTAAGTGGAGTGGTCTCTTACAGGCCTCAGGCATCACTGACATGCACAAACTCACAAGAAACCCCAGTGTGCTTGCAATTTAATGTTAGTTTGAATTACAATGCATTAAGTTTTTATTGCTGAGATTTATAGAACAGCTAGCAAAATCATGTTATCCCACACCCTTTCTTGAGTGTGAAGGTGGGGTGTGTGCAGGATTCACAGATTCAAGAAATTGACACAACTATCAACTCTGCTTTGTCTCTGCACAAGGTTTAATGTGCCTCCCCCACCACCTCCTCCAGACTCCCTGCCCACTCCTCCTCCTCCCTCCGCCTCTCCTCTGTGTCTGACCTGCTGCTGCTCTCAGACTGTCTTCCAGAAACTCACCAAAACTAAACAAAACTCCCTTACCCACCCACCCAGAGGTAGCAAAGAAAAGGGGGGAAGAGGAAGAGAAGAGATCACAAAAGTATATAACCTGTAAAGCAAACTCACAACAGCATTCTAAACATCAAGAGAGATGCATAGAATTGCAACTATTTATACAAAGCCAGCAAAGTATTAAGAATGAATACAAGGCTAGGGCATTTGAGATGCCGGGTTTAGTGGCTGAAATTGTAATTAAACTGCAAAGAGAAATGGACGCTAAGATTGGCCTTGACACTAATTACCAGAAAGAAAGACATTTATGCAAATGTCTCAGAAGCCTGAACTTCAGCCATTCAGAACCCTCCCCCCACCCCACCCTGCCCCACCCCCTCAAGTTTGGGGGTGAGGAGAAAGCAAAAGGAAAAGAGGCTAGAGAAATTACCTTCTCTAATTCCAACAGATGAAACCTTAATACTTGTATGGCTTGAATCATCTGCAAAGATACAAAAAGAATGAGCACCCTATTCCTAGTTTGCAGAAAATTGGCTGTCACAGCTCTACCATCTCCAGCCTATCCCACCCCCCCCCAAGTAAATAGAGTTATTTTGATTTATGGCAATAACACTAAAACTTAATAGCAGCGACTGGGTACCATCTAGAGGTTTATATTTCTTAAGAAGAAAAAATAGCTAAAACAACAACAAAGCATCTAAGTGGGGATCATAAACACTCTCCTCTCCCATGGCTCTTCCCCTTCTCAGCCCCACTGCCCCCACCCCACCTGAAAGGGCCACATCTCTGGACTAGATGTTTCCTTGTAAGGAATGCACCGAAAATATTCCAAACAGTCCCCAACGTGTGGCTTTTCACACTGCAAACTTTCTGCCGCTTTCCGCACACCTTTCCGGCATACTGGTGCTTTGGGGGCTCTTGCCCCGTTGCTGCCCTCGTGACGTGACTTTGAGGGCTGGGAAGTCCGCAAAGTTTAAGCACACACGCTGACAGGCCCGGAGATAAATCCCCGCGCTGATTAGAGCTGCGCTGCCCGGCTGTCATAAAAAACAAAAGCTCGCGTTTCCCCGCGCCGGCTTGCCCGGCCCCTCTCGAGATGAATTTATTTCCCCGGGATCTTGTCCCGGACCACTTGTCCGTGGACGGAAGCGTCTGCAGCCGCCTGGCAGCTACGGGAAGACCCGTCTCAAAACCTTGGGGCGCTTCAAGCAAGGCAGGGGGCTTGGGGGGAGGGGTGTTAGGGGAGGGGAGGAAGGGGTCCACTCTTACCAAGTTATCCAGTTCTGGATTAGAAGAAAATAGAGGTTTTTCTGCGCGAATCTAAATACAAGTGAGAAGGTGGGGGGAGGGAAGAAAGAACATTTGAAATCTGGTCACCTTCCTAGTCTCTTGCCTCATTACACTGTCGGGGGCAAAGATGTAACCTCCGGGAAGGACTGGGTGACACCGAGTTCGTCCCGCGCAGAAACCCTTCAGTATGAATCAAATAAGCCAAAAACAAGCCCAGAGCTCAGGGTTACTTGGTTACTTCTACCAGCAACTCTGCTTCTAGAGGACGCTGCCCGCTCTCCAAGACCAAGGCAGCTACAGCGCGTTGTGATTTTATTTTATAGAGTGAGCTTTCTGCGTCAGGTCACGAAGCGGGAGCTGGGAAGACTATGGGTGATTTTAAGTCGTCCGCAGACACTCATATAGGAGGATAATCTCAGGGGAGAAGTCTCAGGCATGGCTTAGGGCGGACTATTTGCTGGTTACTTTTGAAAATGTGCTGGGTGGGGGAGGGAGTTTCTTTCTTTCTTTCTTTTTTCTTTACTTTTTAAACACATATTTTTGCTGACCTGTTTGGCGAACACGGCTATATCTTCATTGAATGACTCTGACGAGCAGACGTCCCCTCCCGCCACCCCCGGCTCGCGGGGGGTACAAGTAGCTAATTCACATTTCTCAAAAATCAGTGCTAAGAGAGGGAAGAGGGGGTGTCTGCAAGAAAATACAACAGTCACAAACAACACAAAGGTTAGTCCCGAGTCAGTGCAAAAAGGCCCCCAAGAAAAACAGCCAGAGGAGCTCGAGCCGGGGATCCCCTCTCTGATTTTGTCATCTACTTTTTTCCTCCCCCCCACCTCCCACCAGGTGGCTGCTCACCTCCCCTTCCTCCTAGGGCTCCGAAGTCGGAGGCCCTTATCCAAAGACAGTATCTGAGGATCGGTTCAGCATATCTGGCCGGAGAAATTGGGAACATTTGCTAAGAATAAAACCCAAGCGGTTCCAGCAGCCATTTTGAATTAAGTTTCCCACCCCGACTAGCCCTCGTCCCTCCGCGGCACATCTAGGACCTGGTGGAGAAGAAAGGCGGTGGGCGCAGCGGCTGGGAAGGCTTGTTCAAGTGTGTTCCCCCAAGGCAGCCTCGCGAAGCCCAAGGCTCCGGGGATCTTGGTGGCAGGCGCTCAGCTAACTTGGGGAAAGGACCTCTATGGCTGCAGGACAGACTGACAGAGGGCTGCACCTACCGATCTCGACCCCCACGGCCCTCGGAGAGCAGCAAGGCCCCTCCTCAGCTCCCTGCGCACTTCCCTCCCTTAGCCAATGGCCCCCACTGCCCCCAAAAGAAAGTTCCTTCAAATGCTCCTGCGGTAAAGCCTTTCATTTTTGTCTCTGCGGAATGGCTAAGCAGCTAGTATAGCGAGGGGCCTAGATGTCGCTTATCTCAACCCATTAAAAAAAAATGCTTCTACTAATGCTCAAGGAGGTGTCTCAAATCTTTTATTGGCTCTCACAGCCCAGCCGGGAATTTAACAGTTTGGGGTCCTTTTCAAAGCTTCCCCAAATGTTCTGTCCCGGCGCCTAAACCATTTGCAGTTAACACTAAGGAGAGAACGCTGGGATTTCAACAAGCCCATTGCACAAGGGACCAGAAGATAAAGCAGAAAGGGTTTTCAGCTGGGGAGGGTCAGTGTTGCCTGATTTTTTCTTTTCCAAAAGAAGAAATAAATAGAAATAAAAGTTGCTGCAAAGGAAAACGAGGTCCCCAAATTCATGAGCACACAGTAGGCACAGCGACTTTCAGAGGATTTCACCAGCCCTGGGTCCAATCGACTGGCCTGGGAGAACACGGTGTAAACCACAGGCTGAAAACAACACTGGCCTGAGAGCACCCCCACACCTACTTCCAAATGCTGCAGGTTTCGCCTTTGAACACAAAGTGCTAAAACAGCTAGAAGTTTCTTAATGTCTAGAACAATTCAGAGCGAGCTCTCTCCTTGCCTACGGTGGTCAAACTCCCTAAATGCAAAGCATGTTCCCCCTTGCCTGACCTGCAACTGTCCTCCCTTGATTTTATTGTGAGGCGGCCCAGCCAGCGTACGGTTGCTGAGTAAACTTAGCAAGTCAGAACAATCAGTGGCTTAAAAGATTTTCCCTTAAACTAAAAGTTTCGTTCCAACACAAAGGCGCCTACATTTAGAAATCCCCAAGGCTCTCCCAGCGAAGTCGAACAAGAGAGGACTCCAACCCGCTGAGCTACCGAGCCAGGGTCTGAGAAGAGACGAGGGACCTTTGGCAACCTCTCCTGCAGGGCGACCCCCCTCGCTGGCACAGCCTTGGCAGAGCCAGGTGCTGGGCAAGCGCTGACCATGTGAGGAGATGGGGGCCGTCCGGGATGGCAGGCCGTGCCCTCCCCCCAACAAATTCTCCATGCAATGCAAATGAAAAGTTACCAAATAGTGTACCTCCAATCCATAGAGCTTTCCTTTTACCGAGGGCACAGGGAAATAGAGGAAACGTCACGTCTCTACTACTTAACCTGCTGCCCATTGTACCTACCCATAAATGGCATCTTTATCTCTCTTTAAAGCGTCATTGACGGAGGAACCCATGCTGGGGGCCATGGCGTTGGTGTGAGCTGTGTGCGGGTATTGATGCGAGTGCAGAGGAGGCCCGTGGTTCAGGTGGTGGACCGGCTGCATGGACCTGGCCGCATGCGGGTCCCCATACATCGTGGAGGGGATGCCTACTCCATCCATGCCCCCATAATGGGGTAGATCGTCGTACTGCATGACAAACAGGAGAAAACAAGGTTCAGAAGGCCAGGCGGGCAAATGGGGAGACAGCAGGGCACGGAGCTTATATAATGTCAGTCCAGCTCAATCCTTCAACCCGGAATTCAGTGGCCTTGCATCTCTAAAGTTGAGATTTCTTATTTTAAAAATGATTTCTACAGTAAAAATTCTAGGATTCTCTCTGAGACTCGGCTGGGATGAACGGTCTTGCCCTAACTTGTGTCCCTATCAACTAGTTCAGAAATTCAGGATCCTTTGGCAAGGAAGGAAGGAAGAAAGAAGGAAAGAAAGGGAGGCATTCTCCCGGAGGGCGGAAGGTAAAACGTGCATGTCTCTAGAGGAGGAAATTCAAAATCACAATAATAAAACGTGCCAGGACAGTGCAGCAAGCCTGCCTAGTTTCACAGCCCCTTCCCATCAGGGGGAATTTAAAAAAAAAAAAAAAAAAAAAGTTACGATGGGAACAGCTAAGCTAAGCACATGAATTCAGACAGGCTTCTCATTTTATTTCTCTGCCAGCGTGGGGTTAGGCAGTCCTGCAAGACACTGCATTTCCTTTGCTTTCCAAGACAAACTCTGTTAAATTATACAAAACCAACTGGCCTCTTTATAAGTGAAACTTAGAGAAACGTAGCTTTTCATGTTCATTAGAGCTGAATTTAGAATGGACAATTTCCCCTCGAAGTTAAAGAAAACCTATAGTTCGAACAACTAAATATTCTATTTTCTCTACTCTTATGAACTTTCCCCCCAGACTAGAAGTTAGTGAGACAAATGTAACTCATCAGGTGTAAAGTAAATTCAAAAGCAAATGCATACACAACCCCCATATTCTCTCTTCAGAAAAAACTACTTTCATATTGATTATCATTATTCTTGTGTGCAAAATTTAGCTATTTAGGATTTTCTCCTTGCTTCATTCCCGGCAAGTTCTTTTCCCAAGATTTGGAGGCGCCGAGAGTCAAATGATTTTCAAAGAAAAGAGGAATTGCCACTTTCATCTCCTTAAAGCCAGAGGTGTGAAAATAGTTTGGAAGAACGCTGACATTTGCCTGAACCAAAGCAGTAAAGAAAAATGTGTCAGCCTAGTAACTTTCTTTTGCAAACGGGGCTTTGAGGGCCAGGACAGAAATTATGCAAGGAAGTCTTTTTGTAGACTCCCCTTTCTTTTAAGAAACTACCTCAGTTGGGTTGTCATTGTCTCACTTTACTCTCACTACATTTCCATTCAAATAGGAATATTGGGGAAATTAGTATTGCATTTTTAAAGTGAGTAGCTGTGTGCTTAGGATCCAATTAGTGGAGGGCTTTTCTAACAAAAACTTTCAAAGTATTACCTTTTATAAAAATCCATGCACATTAAAGATGAATGTTTTCCGACCCCCAAAGCCATTGTACTATGACAAAGTCATTTGCTTTAAAAAAGCTAAATACTTCTAATGATATTAAAAGATGAGCACAATCAATAACGCATCAGAAGTTTCTAGCTGCTTCATTTCCTTTAAAAATAGCTTTAAACTTCTGCTCCCCGAACACTCACATTATAGCATTAGATATCTAGTGCTTTTTGTTTTTGTTTTTTAAACAGATGATTGCCCAAGCTTGTATTTTTATTTATATAGCTGCTGGTTAGGAATCTATAGAAAACTTGATTACTTGAATTAATTACATGTAACATACGTAAGTCTACAAATGCACTGAATAAATTCTCTCCCTTTAGGCCACGGCTTTAGGAGCCTCATTCAAAAAGACAGAGAAAAAAAGGAAACTTTTTAGCAGTGTCTTTCAGCCACGTTTCAATTTAATCTCACATTTGAGTTTCACAATTGTTTTTTAATACGTACCCTTTGCGCCATCGGCCTCCCTGGCTCCCTTCCTACTTCAACTTCTAATATATCCTCTTTAAGGCCAGTGTGAAAAGAAACAAATAAGCAAACTCCCCCGGAAAAAAAAATTTTTTTTAAAGCACGACGAAAAATCCCTTAACGTCTCCAGCAACGTGAGCTACTGGTCCCAGATCTTCGGTCTACGGGACCTGAAGCAAAGCGCCCGAGTCACTGAGCATAAAAGCGCTCCGTTTCCAAGACAGCAGCGGGGGCAAAAAAAAGCAGATCTTCTCTCCCCCAAAAAAAAATCAGTTAAAAAAAAAAAAAAAAAGAGCGCCCCTTAGACCCAACTACCAAATCTCATGGCTTTCTGCCACTCCGGCTGTCAATCACAGGCGAGGTTGTCAACGTGGTGAATGAATGATCATCCGCTCTGTCTTCTTCTGGTCAGAACACCTCAAATGTTAATATTCAAATGCACAAAGCCCTAGCGCTCGCTTCCCTTGAATCAGTCCTAATTCCTAATCAGTTTCTCTCTTCTCTCGCTCGCTCTTTCTCTTTCTCTCTCTCTCTCTCTCCCTCTTTGCAACTGCTGCACTGGAGGGAGATTAGAGGAGGAGGGTTAAAAAAAATGTCTGTCTGAGTTTGTCTTAAAGGAGCCACGATCGATGCTGCCCGCTTGCAGTCCCCGTGCGTGTGTAAAGTGTGTGTTGCACAGGCGGAGAGGTGGATTCCGACCAGAATGCTAGAACCCGGAAGTAGTGGTGGCCATAACAGGTCGCGTCTTACACAATGCATTGGGCTGCAGCAAGTAGGCTCCTCGGCAGGGGTGGGTGCGCGAAGCGAGCTCTGGCCGCACTGGAGAGGCAGAGAGGCGCTCCATTAAATCGCACGCCCAGGCACAAACACCCACACACCCAGGGCACACGCGCACAAACGCGGGCAGGAACCCCCGGCTGCAGGCTTTATTTTTCGTATTCTTTTCTCCCCCCACCCCCCTTCCAGACTCTCTCTCCAAAGCCGACTCTCTTGAAATAAATTGGGAATAAACGCGGGGCAGGCAGCAGCGGGAGTTATTTTGCACAGGGCTCTGCGCATAGACTTCATGACTTTCCTCGAAATTATTGGGGTCTGCCAGTATTTTTCGGGGCCAAGGGGACTAATGGGGAAAGTATTGGATTCTCACGACTGACCACCCCAAGTAGAAAAGTCAAACGGGGAAGAGAAGATGAGCAGGAGCAAGGCTGGGAAAGGCTCTGCTCAGGAGTCCCGAGAACGTGGGGTGGTGAAAGCTGGGGCTTTCTGCAGATCCAGCTTAGAGTTGCTGTCAGAGGTGGACACCCGGCCCAAGAAAAGGAAATGCTTGCATTTTCTCACTTTTGGGTCTGGACCTCCCCCACCTCCTAGTCCCGGAGGCCCCCAGCCCCAGCCCCGGCGTCCTGCGCTAAGTGGGAGAGGAAGGGAGGGAACAATAAGCTGAGAGCGGGGAATGTGCCCCCAGCGCCTGTTTACAAACACGAAGCTATTTATGATCGCAGGAAAGCGAAACCCGACGCGGGCTCGGAGCAGCGGGTGGAGCCCGGGCTGGAGAGACTCAGGACAGCAGGCTCTTTCTCTGACCCGCTCGGAGCGAGGAAGCCGTGCGCCCAGGGCGCGGCGCGGCAGGGTCTGCGCGCTGGGTTCGGGCTACGGCCGCGCCGCCTTTGTCTTCCAAGCGCCTAGGGGCTCTGGCCTCGGCCGTGCTGGGGCCTGGAGGGACCCCGAGCCCCAAGCTCTCTCCCCCGCGACGCTCTGCGCTCTTCTCCCCAGCCCTTCTTCCTCCCACTCCTCTTTCCTGCCCCCATCCCGGCTCAGGGAAAACTCCCAGTACCAAAGAAAAAGAAATTCACTTTGGGAGCTGAGATTTTCAGACAAAAACCTGTCCCAACCCGCAACTCGGAGGGTCAAACCAGCCACTGATTTTAACTTTCTCCCTTTAAATACCTATTTTCTGGCTTCACAACAACAAAATTCTCTCTTTATTCTCCTACTCTGAGCTTGCCTTTTATTATTATACTTGGTGGTGTTATTTTCGTTTCTTATTTTTCTGCCCGCCCGGCTCTGATACGCCTAGATAGCTCGGCCACAGCAGCTCGACCAGCGGGCTGGAAACCTCACATCCTCGAGCAAGGCTCGCAGCTCGCTCGGCTCGGAGCAGGATTTTTTTTTCCTCCCTCCAGCTGAAGCCTCGCGGAAAACTCCCCCTGCGGTCGACTGGAAAATGAGCTCACCCAAATCTCGGTAGGCAGCCGTGGAGGAGGGCTCGGCCAATCAGGAGGCGCTTCTGCCAAAGCGGCCGCGCATTGGCTGCGGGGAAAATCAATTATCAAATAATCGATCAGCAGGGAGCTTCGATCTGCCGGGAATGCAAACTGCCAGTCCCCATTCCCGCCCTGATGGTGGCCAAAAGGCTGACTCCCCCAAAGCAGTTGGCCTCTCGCTCCCATCGCCCCCACCCCCATCCCACTCCGCCAGCTGCGAACCGAACCCTCGTCCTAAAGGGGGGTGTAGATAGGAGAAAGAGTTTTGAGAAAGATTAGAGTGCTCCTATCCGCAGAGGTTGTTTTGGAAAAGGTTAGGAGCTCTCAAATATATTTTGGTGAGGCTCTTAATGTACAAACTAAAAGAATTTGCATCAGTCCGAGAGGTAGGACTCAAGTTTCTGTTAAGTGGGCTTTCGAAGAGCAAGGGACACAGGGCGAGCATCAGAACCTATATCTGGAATCAGGTTCCCTCCAGCGCGCATAGTCTCCCTAAGCGTTGTCTATTCCTTTAGTACTTCGTACGAGTCAACGCCCAGTTCTCCCCACCCCCCTATAGTGGGATTTTCATAAAGCCGAGCTGCCGAGTCTCTTCCCAGCCTCCCGCATGCACACCACCCTCGCCCAGACACCGTACTCGCCCCATCTGTGGCTAAAGGACTGACATGTTCATCCAAAGCCTTCAGATGCGCTTTGCCTAGAAAGAGCTCCGACTGTTAAAAAAAAAAAAAAAAAAAATCCTAGGATCCTCATCGTTTGCATTTCTCTTCTCTCTTCCTTTCTCTCTTTCTCTCTCTAATCACCCTGCCCACCCTTTTCAGGATATTTAACTTTTCTCCATCGCTAACATGTGGTTTTGGGATACAGACGCCCCGGTGTATCACGCGGGAGGTTAAGGCAGGCCCGCATGTCAAAGTCGAGGGTGAATCCAGGTGAATTACCAGCTTCTACGCCATTGCCTGACACTCCCACCCCCCCCCCCCCCCCCCCCACGTGAACTTGGAAACAGAACTTCAGGCCGAGATGGAACCTCCCGCTCTCCGGAAGGCGATTTCTCTGTTTAATTCTCGGGAAACCGCGTTGGCTGGGCCAGGCAACGCAATCCTTTCCGATTACCAGGAGGACCAAACTGGGCCGGCAGCCTGCAAGTCTTCCCCGAACCCCAGGCAGCTTCGGCCCTCACCTGAGCGCCTTCCGACAGCAGCACGCGGGGCGTGTGGGCACTGCAGGTCCAGCAGGCCCGCCAGGCTTCAGAGCGGCTGGCTGGAGGGGGGAAGGCAAGGGGGGGGGAGGTTGAGGCAAACAACCACACAGGCCCATCTACATTTATGATCCTTAAATGAACTGCGAGGGAAATTGTGTAAGTATAATTTAACTGAGAGAAATTTACTGCGAAATACACTTCGATGATCATAGTCTTTAAGAGTCCTTAGGGGGTTCTCCAGGAAAGGCTTAGGTAACCAGCTTGGAGTTACCTCAACTCTGAGGCCATGTTTTCAAATTTGGAAAAGGCCAGTTTTGATAAAGATTTCTTTGACAATGGAATTTATCTTGTATTGTTGCCTTTGGGAAAATTTGTTTTCTAGCAGAGATGAAAAAAGAAGTTTTAGGCAAGTCACTTCTTTTCAGACATAACCCAAAACTTCAAAGCAGTGGGAAAACTATTGTGTGCTTCAACCGTGATGTGTCAGATTACCTTAAAAATACTTTAAATTACCCACACACAGGTTTTCCTTAAAGAAAGGGATAATTTCAGTTTGTGGGCTTAAATAAACACTTATTAGTTTTGAAAAGTGTCTTCTTTCTTCCCTACCCCCTTTTCTATTTATAACTGTGAGCCTAATGCTACTCCTAGGCCTTTATAAGATTAATTCTGAACAATCAAGGGACTAAAACACTTTTACAATGTAATTACAGTAGTACAAATTGTTTGCCCAAACCTCATTCTGGATAAGGATTTTACAATTAGCAAACAGTTATTACAGTTGGGGCTTGCTGAGAGAAATTGCACAGAGGAAGTCTAGAGTTGTAATATAGTAGCCATAAAAAAAAAACAACAACCCTCCCTTGGCATGGCAGCAATTAATCATCTATTAAAAGGAAAAGGTAAAGGGATAGCTATAGGTATCTTAGTAAACTACTACTGATAATTATACTTCTGTGTGTGACAACACCTATCCCTGACTTATTTCAGATTCTTGCTTTTTGAGGCAATAGCACTTTTGTTTTGCAAAAACTTGGCCTGCTGAATGGTTCTGGCACCCTTAGCTCTTGCAACATGCACCTTCCATACTCAGCTTACACTAAACATCCCAGAGCATCTTCCCAAAGATAGAGAGCAAAGACTTTAAAGGGGCAGGCTGAGGCCTAGGTCTCTATTGTTTAGACCTTCCTTGCAAGAAGGCATTGAAAGCAAGTGGTGCCCCTTTAGGCTGTTGGTACAGTCCTTTCTGAGCACTCCCTTATAATTTTCTGTCCTCCTATAAGGAATGGTATCTCTGGAAAGACATATATCCTGAATTAGGCTTTTGTCCCCAAAGTTCACACTGATGAGTCAGCTCCCAAACCTTCAGAAATTAAAGAGGCTCCTGTTAAGGTAAAATGTGTGTGTATTTGCCAGCCCAGAATAAACAAAAGCCTGTTAATCAATCGAGTTTGGCAGCTGTGTTCACAGAATGATAAGGGTTTATCATCTGCCACCTAACTCTAAGATGCCTGTTAAAACGTTGTGATTGCTCTTTCGGTCGTCCCGAGGTGTGGAGGCTTGGGATTTGTGCTTCAAGAACATTCAGCATCTGCATCTCACCCCCCACTCTCCACATTAGCATTTGCATTTCAAAAAACAGAAATAAGAAGAGGGAAAGACAGTTTGAAGAAAATGGATTTAAAATCTACTAGAGATAATAGAGGAATGCTTGAGATAAGAGCCTGGGTGTGATACGCGAGAGGTACCAAGAAGTCAAAACTGACGGATAGCTGTGAGAAAAGTGAAATAAACTCTTCAGAGGTCTATAAAAGGGGGAAACCTGGTTAGGTGATGTGAAAGGGGGTTAACTGAGTGGATTAGGGAAGACGTTAATCAAGTCCCCCAAAGCCATCCGGGCTAGAACTGGGAGATTTGTTTACTGCATTTTGCTTCAGAAAACAATGTCTGGGTCCAGTTCAGGAGTCAATGAGAGGTCAGTGTAGGCTCCCTAACCGTTGTAGGGAAAATACCTAAGTCACTATATTCTGGCTGGATAATGCAAAAGTTAAGGAAAAAAAAAAAAAAC
Organism: Lontra canadensis; assembly: GCF_010015895.1. Taxonomy (NCBI): domain Eukaryota; kingdom Metazoa; phylum Chordata; class Mammalia; order Carnivora; family Mustelidae; genus Lontra; species Lontra canadensis. The sequence goes on from NW_022631044.1 coordinate 6,028,263, forward strand.
TGGGGGAGGGAGTTGTTTTCCTTACTACCTTTCTATTTCAAATCATTAAAATGCTTTGGTCTCTAGAGGGGGAAAATTATACTGGTTAACATAATTACTAGCTCTGACATTTTCAGAAGTTATAGAGGTCTTTTATTAATTAAATGGAGGGCTTAATAAAATATTCCTAATAAAATTTATGGTTGTCTTAAAACTTTCTAAACAGTGCTATAAATTCTTAATAAAATTAACTGGGAAATGAGTTATTAGCCCACACTTTACCATCCCCCCCCCTTCTTCATAAGGAGCGTCTGTAGAATGAAAAGGGAAATAGAAGCCTTTTAGTAAAATATAAATATTAGCCAAAGTCACACATTTCTTTAGGTGAGGTGAAGTTTCAACTAAGTTATTTCTAATGGCTTTTCCCTTCAATATTCCCCAAAAGCTACTCACAAAACTTAGACCATTTCTTCCCCTTCTCTATTACATATTATATATATGTGTATATGTTAGCTCATGGGAACTACAATGCTCAATTTTCTGGTCTGAGTTGTGTGTTAAATAAGTTTAATAAAAAAACAGAGTTGCATCATGCAAAATTCCAATATAGGATTTTTGAAGGTTCAGTAAATATTTTATCAATTAAAAGATAATTAAAAATGAAATGTCTTATAATTTCTCTCAATTTAATTTCTTTAAAGGTAACTTTTAAATAATAAATTTCTCAATATTCGTTACACTCCACATTTGTAACTCTTGGTACTATCTGAGGCAGCATTTTGTTGAGAAGATATGCAAAACTTTTTCATATCACTATATTTTAAAACCTTGGCGAGTTATCTTAAGTTTTGAGATCCTTCTCTGCTTCACAGATAAAATACTGGCTGGTTGGCTCTCTAAAATGAACAGCAGTCTCAAACATACTCCAACCAAATAAAACAGCCTTGGCAGATTTTTCAGCTTTTGAAGGCTTGATCTTTTGTGCCGTCTACTGGACAATGGAAAAACTACAGCTTCTATGATTGAAGAAACTTCTCTTGTCCAGTATGGGGTGGGGGGAGGGGGGCGGTAGTGGGAGGGAGTGGATTTCATGCTACTAAGTAGTAGGGGAGGACAACAGGACCCAACCTTGACTCACAGGACAGGTCTCGTGGTGTAATCATGTTTTCATATCCAAGTTTAGGACATTGTATTAAGTATAGGCATACCTAAGTCACTTGACTAAGACACTCTGCTGTACTTACTCTAACTGTGTATGTGTGTGAATGCACACAGTTGGCTTGGGAAAAGACAGAAAGAGAAGATAATGGGACAAGCTCAGCATCTCTGAAAAAAATACTGGTGGTTTGCTTGGTTCTGAGTGTGCATTTGCTTGATAGTCAAGTTAAATATATCTACTGCCTAGATAATCTAAGATGTACAAATTAATTCTTGGAATTTGAAACGTGACATTGTTCAGTAACAAGAAAAGTACTTTTAGGAGGAGAGGAGATGAAATTGGTAACTAGAAGACTTTTAGTGCAGTTCTCTTTGGCAATCTTGGATGAAAATGTGAAACTTCAGTGTTTCCACTTGGAGACCACATGCAGGAGAAAGTGTGGATGAAATTCATAGTCAGATGCCTTTATGCAGCAGGGGCTATTTCATGATGCGTTAAACATTTAAAACTATTGTATATATTTTGATTATGATTTTAAAAATATTTATGGAGCCCTAGCATTATGAAAACTTTGTACAAAAAAGTTCATGAAGATAATTTTGACCTCTGTTTGATATTGATGTAGCTCTGAATAATTATATTTACCATAGAGAGGTGATTTTGTGACTTAAACAAAACCCAACTCTAATAAAATGTAGAGAAGTCAAGCTGATTTTGGTGGAAGAGACCTAAACCTGGGTTCAGGGCTCTTGTAACTTTTATCTGCTTTTCTGAAGTTAAAATTCCTCAGTGCATTTTATTAAAACCTAGTACCACATGACTAGTTATTAGGGTGCCTTTTAATAAAAATTTAAGAGTGAAAAGGAGACAGTTTTAGGGCATTTTATTGATGCATAAATATATTTCAACGATCTACTTCAAGTACACATTTTGATGTGGCACTATGTCAGAATGACTTTAAAATATCGTATTAAATATAGATCTATCAGAGAACCTGAAGTGACATTGACTACTTAAGAGAGTGACATTGCTTGCACTGTGTGTGAAAGAACAGGATGGTTTTAATCGTACTACAGAGCTGGGGGTGGTGGAGGTGGTGGTGCTGGGTATCTTTTAAGCTTTAGCACAATCTACTGAACTGCGTGACAGATTATTATTCTATAAGACGCTTTTGGGGTCTTAAAGATTAAATTAAAGCAATAAGGACAATGGCCACCCTACTGACAATAGCTAGAAAATGTAGAAAATTCTTACAAGAACCAATCACATGTTTGATGTATTCTAAACTAATAAAGAAGTACTGAGTGCTGTAAGAGGTCTGGCCAAAGTGCTCTACTCACCAAAGGCAAACATTTACCTTTGAAACAACAGGATGAGCCGGAGTGGTCATGATTAACATCCACGTTCCGCGGGATAAAGGGGCCTATTTTGTTAAAAAAAAAAAAAAAAAA